>NW_027444564.1:375000-380000 GCF_048569485.1 Anomaloglossus baeobatrachus | reverse complement strand
ACACACACACGGCCCCACACACACACACACACACACACACACGGCCCCACACACACACACACACACACACACGGCCCCACACACACACGACACACACACGGCCCCACACACACACACACACACACGGCCCCACACACACACACACACACACACGGCCCCACACACACACACACACGGCCCCACACACACACACACGGCCCCACACACACACACACACGGCCCCACACACACACACACACGGCCCCACACACACACACACACGGCCCCACACACACACACACACACACGGCCCCACACACACACGGCCCCACACACACACGGCCCCACACACACACGGCCCCACACACACACGGCCCCACACACACACGGCCCCACACACACACGGCCCCACACACACACGGCCCCACACACACACGGACACACCGGCCCCACACACACACGGCCCCACACACACACACACACGGCCCCACACACACACGGCCCCACACACACACACACACACACACACACGGCCCCACACACACACGGCCCCACACACACACACACACACACACACACACGGCCCCACACACACACGGCCCCACACACACACACACACACACACACACGGCCCCACACACACACACACACACACACACACGGCCCCACACACACACACACACACACACACGGCCCCACACACACACACACACACACACACGGCCCCACACACACACACACACACACACGGCCCCCACACACACACACACACACACGGCCCCACACACACACACACACACACACGGCCCCACACACACACACACACACGGCCCCACACACACACACACGGCCCCACACACACACACACGGCCCCACACACACACACACACGGCCCACACACACACACACGGCCCCACACACACACACACGGCCCCACACACACACACACGGCCCACACACACACACACACGGCCCCACACACACACACACACACGGCCCCACACACACACGGCCCCACACACACACGGCCCCACACACACACGGCCCCACACACACACGGCCCCACACACACACGGCCCCACACACACACGGCCCACACACACACGGCCCCACACACACACGGCCCCACACGGCCCCACACACACACGGCCCCACACACACACACACACGGCCCCACACACACACGGCCCCACACACACACACACACACACACACACGGCCCCACACACACACGGCCCCACACACACACACACACACACACACACGGCCCCACACACACACGGCCCCACACACACACACACACACACACACACGGCCCCACACACACACACACACACACACACGGCCCCACACACCACACACACACACACACACGGCCCCACACACACACACACACACGGCCCCACACACACACACACACACACGGCCCCACACACACACACACACACACGGCCCCACACACACACACACACACGGCCCCACACACACACACACACACACACACGGCCCCACACACACACACACGGCCCCACACACACACACACGGCCCCACACACACACACACACGGCCCCACACACACACACACGGCCCCACACACACACACACACACGGCCCCACACACACACACACACACGGCCCCACACACACACGGCCCCACACACACACGGCCCCACACACACACGGCCCCACACACACACGGCCCCACACACACACACGGCCCCACACACACACGGCCCCACACACACACGGCCCCACACGGCCCCACACACACACGGCCCCACACACACACACACACGGCCCCACACACACACACGGCCCCACACACACACACACACACACGGCCCCACACACACACGGCCCCACACACACACACACACACACACACGGCCCCACACACACACGGCCCCACACACACACACACACACACACACACGGCCCCACACACACACGGCCCCCACACACACACGGCCCCACACACACACGGCCCCACACACACACACACACGGCCCCACACACACACGGCCCCACACACACACGGCCCCACACACACACACACACGGCCCCACACACACACACACACACACGCACACACACGGCCCCACACACACACACACACGGCCCCACACACACACACACACACGGCCCCACACACACACGGCCCCACACACACACGGCCCCACACACACGCACACACACACACGGCCCCCACACACACACACACGGCCCCACACACACACACACACGGCCCCACACACACACACACACACGGCCCCACACACACACACGGCCCCACACACACACACACGGCCACACACACACACACGGCCCCACACACACACACGGCCCACACACACACACGGCCCCACACACACACACGGCCCCACACACACACACGGCCCCACACACACACACGGCCCCACACACACACGGCCCCACACACACACGGCCCCACACACACACGGCCCCACACACACACGGCCCCCACACACACACGGCCCCACACACACACACACACACGGCCCCACACACACACACACACACGGCCCCACACACACACACACACACGGCCCCACACACACACACACACACGGCCCCACACACACACACACACGGCCCCACACACACACGGCCCCACACACACACACGGCCCCACACACACACGGCCCCACACACACACGGCCCCACACACACACACACACACACACGGCCCCACACACACACACACACACACGGCCCCACACACACACACACACACGGCCCCACACACACACACACACACACACACACGGCCCACACACACACACACACGGCCCCACACACACACACACGCCCACACACACACACACACGGCCCCACACACACACGGCACACACACACACGGCCCCACACACACACGGCCCACACACACACACACACACACACGGCCCCACACACACGACGGCCCCACACACACACGGCCCCACACACACACGCCCCACACACACACGGCCCCACACACACACACACACGGCCCCACACACACACGGCCCCACACACACACGGCCCCACACACACACGGCCCCACACACACACACACACGGCCCCACACACACACACACACGGCCCCACACACACACACACGGCCCCACACACACACACACACGGCCCCACACACACACACACACACGGCCCCACACACACACACACACACGGCCCCACACACACACACGGCCCCACACACACACACGGCCCCACACACACACACGGCCCCACACACACACACGGCCCCCACACACACACACGGCCCCACACACACACACGGCCCCCACACACACACGGCCCCCACACACACACGGCCCCACACACACACACACACACACGGCCCCACACACACACACACACACACGGCCCCACACACACACACACACACACGGCCCCACACACACACACACACACGGCCCCCACACACACCACACACACACGGCCCCACACACACACACACACACACACACGGCCCCACACACACACCACACACACACACACACGGCCCCACACACACACACACACACACCACACACACACACACGGCCCCACACACACACACACACACACACGGCCCCACACACACACACGGCCCCACACACACACACACCCACACACACACACGGCCCCACACACACACGGCCCCCACACACACACGGCCCCACACACACACGGCCCCACACACACACGGCCCCACACACACACGGCCCCACACACACACACACACGGCCCCACACACACACACACACGGCCCCCACACACACACACACACACGGCCCCCACACACACACACACACGGCCCCACACACACACACACACGGCCCCACACACACACACACACGGCCCCACACACACACACACACGGCCCCACACACACACACACACGGCCCCACACACACACACACGGCCCCACACACACACACACGGCCCCACACACACACGGCCCCACACACACACACGGCCCCACACACACACACGGCCCCACACACACACACGGCCCCACACACACACACGGCCCCACACACACACACACACACACGGCCCCACACACACACACACACACACACACACACACACACACACACGGCCCCACACACACACGGCCCCACACACACACACACACACGGCCCCACACACACACACACACACACGGCCCCACACACACACACACACACACGGCCCCACACACACACACACACACACGGCCCCACACACACACACCACACACGGCCCCACACACACCCCACACACACACGGCCCCACACACACACACACACACACGGCCCCACACACACACACACACACACACACACACGGCCCCACACACACACGGCCCCACACACACACACACACACACGGCCCCACACACACACACACACACACACACACACACACGGCCCCACACACACACGGCCCCACACACACACGGCCCCACACACACACGGCCCCACACACACACACGGCCCCACACACACACGGCCCCCACACACACACGGCCCCACACACACACACACACGGCCCCACACACACACACACACGGCCCCACACACACACACACACGGCCCCACACACACACACACGGCCCCCACACACACACACACGGCCCCACACACACACACACACACACACACGGCCCCACACACACACACGGCCCCACACACACACACACACACACACACACACACGGCCCCACACACACACGGCCCCACACACACACACACACACGGCCCCACACACACACACACGGCCCCACACACACACACACACGGCCCCACACACACACACACACACGGCCACACACACACACACACGGCCCCACACACACACACACACACACACACACACACGGCCCCACACACACACACACACGGCCCCACACACACACACACGGCCCCACACACACACACACACACACGGCCCCACACACCACACACACACACGGCCCCCACACACACACACACACGGCCCCACACACACACACACACGGCCCCACACACAC
>NW_027444564.1:282500-370000 GCF_048569485.1 Anomaloglossus baeobatrachus | reverse complement strand
ATTCATCAATTCCAAAAATAGACAGGCCAGAGTTACATTTGCTGAAAAACACCTCATGAAGCCAGCTCAGTTCTGGAAAAGTATTCTATGGACAGATGAGACAAAGATCAACCTGTACCAGAATGATGGGAAGAAAAAAGTGTGGAGAAGAAAGGGAACGGCACATGATCCAAGGCACACCACATCCTCTGTAAAACATGGTGGAGGCAACGTGATGGCATGGGCATGCATGGCTTTCAATGGCACTGGGTCACTTGTGTTTATTGATGACATAACAGCAGACAAGAGTAGCCGGATGAATTCTGAAGTGTACCGGGATATACTTTCAGCCCAGATTCAGCCAAATGCCGCAAAGTTGATCGGACGGCGCTTCATAGTACAGATGGACAATGACCCCAAGCATACAGCCAAAGCTACCCAGGAGTTCATGAGTGCTAAAAAGTGGAACATTCTGCAATGGCCAAGTCAATCACCAGATCTTAACCCAATTGAGCATGCATTTCACTTGCTGAAATCCAGACTTAAGACGGAAAGACCCACAAACAAGCAAGACCTGAAGGCTGCGGCTGTAAAGGCCTGGCAAAGCATTAAGAAGGAGGAAACCCAGCGTTTGGTGATATCCATGGGTTCCAGACTTAAGGCAGTGATTGACTCCAAAGGATTCGCAACAAAATATTGAAAATAAAAATATTTTGTTTGGGTTTGGTTTATTTGTCCAATTACTTTTGACCTCCTAAAATGTGGAGTGTTTGTAAAGAAATGTGACAATTCCTACAATTTCTATCAGATATTTTTGTTCAAACCTTCAAATTAAACGTTACAATCTGCACTTGAATTCTGTTGTAGAGGATTCATTTCAAATCCAACTATCCTGAATGATGGTGTAGTTTTCTCGGCTATTTCGCCTGATCTGCGGTTGGCACTGGCGGAATTTCAGGGGGATAAACCTGAGTCATGTCCTACAGGGAAACTGTTTGTCCCAGACCAATGGAGAGACCGAGTTGTCTCTGAGGTTCATTGCTCTGTTTTGGCGGGTCATCCTGGCATTTTTGGTACTCGGGATCTTGTGAGACGCTCTTTTTGGTGGCCTTCCCTGTCCCGAGATGTCCGTCGTTTTGTGCAGTCGTGTGGAGTTTGTTCTAGGTCCAAGCCCTGTTGTTCACGTTCTAGTGGGCTATTATTGCCTTTGCCTGTACCTAAGAAACCTTGGACGCACATCTCTATGGATTTTATTTCAGAGCTTCCCGTCTCTCAGAAAATGACTGTGATTTGGGTGATCTGTGACAGATTCTCCAAGATGGTCCACTTGGTTCCCCTATCTAAGTTGCCGTCTTCATCGGAGTTGGTGCCTTTGTTTTTGCAACATGTTGTCCGTTTGCATGGTGTTCCCGAAAACATTGTTTCTGACAGAGGGGTGCAGTTTGTATCCAGGTTTTGGAGGATTTTTTGCTCCAAATTGGATGTTCAGCTGTCTTTCTCCTCGGCGTTTCATCCTCAGACCAATGGTCAGACTGAAAGGGCTAACCAGACCCTGGAGACCTATTTACGGTGTTTTGTTTCTGCGGATCAGGATGACTGGGTTTCGTTTTTGCCTTTGGCTGAATTTGCCCTTAACAATAGAGCTAGCTCTACCACGTTGGTGTCCCCCTTTTTCTGCAATTTTGGGTATCACCCTAGGTTCCTCTCAGGGCAGCTTGAGGCGTCTGACTGTCCGGGGGTGGATTCGGTGGTCGACAGAATGCAGCAGATTTGGGGGCAGGTAGTGGATAAATTGTTTCAGTCCCAAGAAAGTGCCCAAAAGTTTGCCAACCGGCGTCGGACTGTTGGTCCCCGGTTTAAAGTAGGGGACATGGTGTGGTTGTCCTTTAAAAATATTCCTATGAGAGTTCCGTCTCCTAAATTTAAGCCCAGATTTATTGGACCTTATAAGATTTCGGAGATTATTAATCCTGTATCTTTCTGTTTGACTCTGCCTGCGTCATTTAAGATTCACAATGTCTTCCATAAATCCTTGTTGAAGAAACATGTGGAGCCGGCAGTTCCTGCAGCAGCGCCTCCTGACCCTGTTTTGGTACAAGGGGATCTGGAGTATGAGGTTGAAAAAATTCTGGATTCCCGTCGCAGTAGGCGTCAGCTTCAGTACCTTGTGAAATGGAAGGGTTATGGGCAGGAGGATAACTTTTGGGTTGTGGCTTCTGACATTCATGCGGACAGGTTGGTTCGCGCCTTCCATCATGCTCATCCCGAGCGACCCGGTGGCGTGGGTGAGGGTTCGGTGACCCCTCCTCAAGGGGGGGGGTACTGTTGTGAATGTTAGTTATGTCTTGGCTGCTGGGAGGCTCCCTCTGGTGGCCAGGAAGGGTTTGGACAGAGACCAGGTGGGTTGTGCAGTGGGTGTTTCCTTTCCTAACTCTCTGCTTATTTAAGTCCTGGTCTGATTGCAGGCTGTTGCCGGATGTCAGTTGTTCTTTGTATCTTTAGCCTGCTTGATCCTGCTTTACACCACATCTTCCCCAGATAAGTGCTTGCTCTTTATTTATTGTCTGGTTCTTTGTTTATCTGGGTTTGTCATTTTGCTATGGTTATTTTCACTTTATTTGCTTGCAGGGATTTTCCCCCTTAGTGGATTGTTGAGGAACTCCCTGCAGTTCTGTGTGGAGTATAGCTCCTTTGGGTCCATGTGTTTGTGGCTTGTTGACTTTGTTATGATTCTTGTTTTCTGTTCATTGGTATGACAAGGGCACCTGGTATAGGACTGAGTTCAGATCGAGCGATCTGAGGGCCTTTTTGTACTATCAGGAAGTTGGTATTTTGTAGGGTTTTTCTCTGGCAACCATCAGTCCCTTTCCTGTCTTTTCCTATTTTAGTCAGCGGGGGCCTCACCTTTTGCTAATCCTGTCATCTACCTGTGTATTGTGTTTTTCCTATATCACCGCAGTCTTTGAATGTGGGGGGTTTGCTATTCTTGTCTATTTTCTGAGGCAGAGAGTTATTCATCTTTCCTACCTTTAGGATAGCTAGTTCTCTGGCTGGGTTCGCGGTGCACAGGATGTTAGTTCACCCCTCGGCTACTTCTAGTTGTGTTGGTTAGTAAGGGGATGGCGGCCAGATTAGCCCTTACTAATGAGCTCTTGTCATCTTTTTGCCAATGATTTGTGGTGGTCTTCCATGGTTCCGGATCATAACACCCCCCTTAATATCTGTGAATGTTATCAACCTTAAATTTAAAAATTTTCCCCACTTAGATATATTTTATTTGGAACTTACTAGTGACTTATATATATACTTATATATATATGTGGGCCTTCCATTAGATTATTGTTTAATACAACACAACAGACTTTAGCTTACCCCTTAAATACTTATTTTATTTATTAAAGATAACTCTATGACTTATAGGGGCTATTAGGATTGGCGTTATTACTTTCATTAGGGCACATTATCCTGACCAAGGAAGATTGAATTTAGATCTTATCTTGAAATCAGCACATAACCAAAAAACATTTGCTACAGATTGTCTGTGGTTCTTCTTTCCGAATATTGAACAAAAAGGAGGATACTTGGTCAGTGGCAGTCCATTTAGGGCCACCTCGTGAACCCAGGTGATCTGCTCTTGATAAAAAAAACAAACATGATGAGACTTCATGTGAACAGTTTGTAACGCTGACTCAGAGAAGCCTTCTGAGATAATGGGTGGAATGGCAGCCGCTTTCTGCTTTAGTTGTTTCAGGTCCATTAGTTTCTGAGATGTGACGTTAACTCGTGTGTCACTGCCAGTGCTCAGCAGACTAGGCTGGGGAGACATCAGCCTGATGGGATAGGCTCTTCTAAAACGTTCCCGAGATTAGAGAGTCCACAGCTGTCATTTTGTATTAAGGAAAATTACTGAATATTTATATATGAGTTAGTAGGAAACAAAAACATTCATAAATTGTTAGGTTACATCAACTAAACTACATTTATGGGTCTATGAAATGGCTGAATTAAGTATTTTA
Organism: Anomaloglossus baeobatrachus; assembly: GCF_048569485.1. Classification (NCBI taxonomy): domain Eukaryota; kingdom Metazoa; phylum Chordata; class Amphibia; order Anura; family Aromobatidae; genus Anomaloglossus; species Anomaloglossus baeobatrachus. The sequence goes on along the minus strand of NW_027444564.1, from coordinate 366,005 downwards.
GGTTACTCAATTCGTACCCTTAACAGTCCCCCCTTAAGACTCACTTCTGCCATTTCTACATACCAAGGGTACTGTGTTCCCTTAGGAAAAGAGGAAGAAAGATCTGTTGGGAAATCCTGCCTGACTGAACGTTGAGGCATGGGTGGAGAGGGGAAAGGTTTTCTCCACCGGTTTGAGACCAAGGACCCCTAGGCGAGTCCTCACCTTTTGTAGTTGGACTTTCCCATCTCTCAAGGCTCTCTAAGTCCACTGTTCTAACTGTTTTGGCAATGATGGTCTGAGACTGTGCAGGTCTTTTTGAAAAGGATAAATTCAAGCAAGATGCTCAGTGCAGCTGCGGTGGATCGATCCTTTTGCAATGCGAGGCATGAATCCATGTTGTCCTGCCGTTGAGCTTTATTAAAATTTCTGTGGCTGGGAGAAGCTGGATCAACTCATCTAATCTTTTTTTTTTTAAATTCTTTATTTAACCATAAACATGGAATCATTCCAAACTGAATCAATTACAATACAATTCACATCCAATGTATGACATTTTTATCATTTTTATAACAGTCTAACTGTAACACATGAAATTTTCAACACTATGACCCCTCCATGCTTACCAGAAAAATATTTGTAATACGGTATTACCAGGGTGAATTGAGAATAATAAGAAAGAAGCGAGTAAGACAAGAAAGATATAACAAGCGGCGAATAGGGGGGGAAGACACAAAACGAAAAGGGGGAGGGAAGAAGGAGACACTGGGACACGAACGAACACAAAGCAGGAATCCACCTGTTCAGAACACTTCTGTCCCACGGCATCAGTAGGCCCCCCCTCAATCGGGAGGTATCCATGTACCGTTATCATTAGAGTATTTAAACTCGATCCAGGAGAACCATGTCTTGTGAAAGGCCTCATATCTGTCGTGGAGAGACGCCGTCAGTTCCTCCATGTACAACAGTTCGTTCACCCTGTTTGCCCACATTGATAACTTCGGCGGGGAAGAGGATCTCCACCTCAGGGGGATGCACGTCCTGGCGCCCATCACCAGAAAGCTTAACAGAGACCTTTATATGCACGGACAGATGACACAGATTGGAGCAGGAAGAGTTCCGGGCCCAGGGTCTGCGTGTATCCAGTCACATGCCTGATCCCTCCCCGTACCCCCTCCCAAAACTGCTGTAACACTGGGCACTTCCAAAATATATGTAATAAGTCTCTCTCCCCTGTACCACATCTCCAACAACTAGAGTCTACTGCTGGGAACATCCTGTGGAGTTTTGTTGGGACCCTATACCACCGGGAAAATTGAAGAAAAAGACCGGCACTCTTCTTTATGAATGTAGATTCTTTTTATTGTACAATTCCATGTACAGGCGTCAAATATTATAACGCGTTTCTGCAAAAGCCTTTCTCAAACAAAAGATGATTACTGCATCACAATTCCCACTCTAAATAATAAAGGTTCATGGATCTGGTAGGAGCAAACACCCTACTCATTTGCATAATCAAATATATCAATTAACATATTAGTGGAACTCAAATCCCAAGATCCAATTAAAAAAAAAAACAAACCAAGAAAAAAGATATGCTTTTATAAATGCAGAGCATATGAGGGAAAAAGGGGGAAACATGAATAATAATAATTAATATGAATCATCAAAAAAAAATAAACTCTTCTTCATAAATTATTGCAATAAATTTTTTGTCATTTTTTACTATTATAATTTTTTATAATTTTTATCCTTAAGGATTCACATAGCATCATGAAATTTAAACCAGAGAAACAGGTTATATTATAGCAACCAAACAAATAAGCTTCCAAAAGTATTTGTTTACAAAGCTACATGTTGAGGTTACATTTATATCACAGAAAAATACACAGAGAATGTAATCAGCGAATCATTCATTACAAGAAACCACTAATGTCATAGTCTCTATTCAGACCAAGCGGCTGCAGAGATTGCAGCCTGAATATCCAATACGTCTCTCTCCTCTTTAACATTGTGATGTGATCTCCCCCTCGTCTAGGCAGGATTGCGATGCGATCCTCCCTTGTCTGGGCAGCATTGTGATGCGATCCTCCCTCGTCTGGGCAGCATTGTGATGCGATCCTCCCTCGTCTGGGCAGCATTATGATGCGATCTCCCCCTCGTCTGGGCAGCATTGTGATGTGAACTGAGGGAAGGTTGACGCTTAGTGCCTCCAACTTAGACAAGTTGATCTTCACATTAGACAGTAAGGAGTAACGTTTGAAATCCTGCATTAGTGCTGGGAGCGAAGTGGTTGGGTCTGTGATGAAAAATAATAGATCGTCCGCAAAGGCCGCTATCTTGTGGGTTGCGCTACCTATCTTAGGCCCTCTGATGCTCGAGTTCTTCTGAATGTGACGCAGCAGGGGCTCTAATGTAAGGATAACAATTACTGGGGAAAGAGGACAGCCCTGCCGCGTGCCATTGGCGATAGGGAATCTCTCCGACAACACCCCATTAACCCGTATGCATGCCGACGGTGAGCTATAGAGAGATGCTATCCATCTGAGCATGTTTCCCCCCAGCCCCAGAGAGGCAAGGACTCCGTCCAGAAAAATCCAACCGACTCGGTCGAACGCCTTGTCGGCGTCTGTTGACAGCAACATAAGAGATCCACCATCTGTCTTAGCCCTGTGAATCAGGTTAATGGCCCTCGTGGTGTTATCCCTAGCCTCCCTGCCCAACATGAAGCCAGCCTGATCAGAACTATGCTTCCTAGCATAGGGGATAGCCGATCAGCTAGAATCTTAGCAAACAATTGTAAGTCCACATTGAGCAAGGAGATTGGACGATAATTGGCACAGCAGGTGGGATCCCTCCCCTCCTTGGGATTGACCACAATGTTAGCCGCTAATGAGTCCCTGGGTAGTGGAGACGATGTACATGCTGGGATATTATTGAATGCTTCCAGGAAGTGAGGGGATAATATAGAGCCAAACCTCTTGTAATAGGACAGCGGAAGTCCATCCGGGCCCGGTGCCTTGCCCGTGGGAGAGTTCTTTAGAACCGAGGCGAGTTCCATTTCGGATATCGGCGCCTCCAATGTCTCTATATCTTCCGGTTTCAGCCTCGGGAGGCCTGAGGATCTTATGTAGCTATTTCATGTATTCCCCTTACATAGTCACTGGTGTGCATACCTTATCTCCCCATAGTGATGTTTTTTTAGGTTTTTGCACCCAGTTCGGACTTAGAATGGTGTTCCAAACGTTATTCCTATTTGTTAGTATTTTTTCGTTTGTGAACCCTCCCCAACCACACCTATTGCCAATCCATATCATACGCATATATAGCCGGGGTCTCAGCTTCCCATACACGGTAGGTTTTTTAACTGCATGAGAGGACACACACAAGCTAGGGACCCCAACGTAGAGAAATACTTTGGCGTAGTGTTGGGGCTCTATTGCATTGATCAATTCAGTAGCTAAATTTCTCTTGATTCATATGTTCATGGCAGTAATGCAGATTCCATTTTTCACATATTCACTCTTGCATATAGCTATTGGATTTTTCAAGTCAGTATTCACACAGCAGTTTCTGCTATTTCATGTATTCCCCTTACATAGTCACTGGTGTGCATACCTTATCTCCCCATACATCACAAACAACGTGACCCAGACAATAAAACATTAACAATATCGTAGCATGTAAAGCCCCTTTAAGGGTTAAACAAAACCCACCCCACCACCCGGGAAAAGCACTGATCAGTACATGAGACACAAACAGCTTTGTAAATCTGCTGGAAACATTTTTTGTCTTTTCTTCCTACTCAGTTAGTTGTTTTTTTGTTTTTTTTCTTTCCTAGGAGCTGACTTAGCCCCCACCTTTCTCTGTCACTCCCACGTCTCACTGTGGGCAGCCTGCCCTCTGTTTCTCACTCCTTTAACCTTGTAACACCATTAGCCGGGCCAGTCCCTCAGCATGATACAAATCCGAATCAGCTGGGTTAACATACACCCCTGTCTCTTGTGTAAACAAAACTCCCGTACGAGGGCGTAGGAAATATCTAGGCATATTGTGGACTGAAAACCTGTGGACAGGTCCGGGAACGCTCGGAATAAGGCTCACTACATGCCCTGAAAGAAACAGGGGGGGTGGAGAATTGGCAAGAGTCAGGGTGCATGGTGTCAAAACGGCTGGTGGGGAGACGGACAGCATCGATCTACGCCCACCAGGGTAAAGACATCATTAGAAAGGGGCAGGGTGTGATCAGGTGATATATCAGATATTTTAACAATAGAATTGGCCGCCCTAGTGTCCACCATGAATTTAATAGGGGCCCCTGTGACATCTAAAGTTACAGATGTAGAAAATCCTTGGTTTGAACTGACCATTACAGTAGAATCTGGTTGGCCACACCTTCATTGTCGATTTATGTGCTGCAGGTTTTGGTTATGGCTTTGAGGGTGCGTGGCCACACTCTGGGATTGTAGGGTACGGCACCTTCTCTGGAAGTGACTGGGCTGGCCACAACGCCAACAGATCATTTGCTGGCCCTGTTAATTATTGCACAAATGCTGATTGGATCTATTGTTGGACCGGTACGGATTCACAATAGGGTTTGGTTGCTGCTGAATATGCTGTGACTGAAAGAACTGTGGCTGCTGCTGCAGAGGGCAGTATTCTTGCTGCCACTATTGGTTTGGAGGTACATATACAGGATTTGGGCCCTGTTGGGGCATGGGCTGTGGTAAGGGCTGCGCTGGTGTGTTAGTATACACCAATGCTGGGGCATTCTTTTTAGATTTCGGGGCTGGATGTTTTACCAGGCGTTTCTGAACACTTTTAACAACCAGGATAGCATCTTTGGCAGGAAGATTTATGATCTCGGGTCGAGTGGACATCACCATGTCCTTAAGGTCTGTTTGCAGTCCTTCAGTAAAGGAGGTGGTTAAGAGGGTAGCTTGTGATCTATTGGTTGCAGTAAACCCGAGATCTAAAAAAAACTCGTTGGAGTCGGGCATAATATTTTTCAGTAGATTCCCCTTTTTCCTGCACAGATTAGTGGCTTGTTCCACTAATTGATCTTGGGCCCATCTCTTTAAAGCAAAACAATACTGTTGTCCACTTTGGAAATTAGTGTCATCATTGCCGGGGGGCATTGTGAGATGTGTCGTGGAAACCTTGCTATACAAAAAAAGCTATAGGAGAAAGACAAATGGTCTCACACGTTTGCCAGTGTTAACTAAAACAAGTTGGTCGATCGATCGGAGAACAAGGACACACACACAGCCAATTGTGTCAGTGTGCTAGGCTTGTCTGAAATCTCAGATGCCCAAGACACTAGTTTTATTACTGTCACAAAGAAAGTGGCATGACCTAATAGATTACCTTAAATGGGTATATAGGTTGACAAAAACAAGATCGTAAATGATGGATCCTGCCGCATTCCTAAAAATCTAGTTATGTCCAGCTTTCTGGACATTCATTAACAAAGATATTTGAGACAAGAGCATCTTTATAACAAAGAGTACACCCTGTGTTATTGCTTTTATGAATAACACTTATGAAGCTAATATAAAAGTACAAAATTATCAAAGATATATAGATATATAAATTGCTTAAATGATAATCTAACTTAATATAAAATATTAACCATAGCAATTCCTCCCTTTTTATTATTTACAGACAACTTATCCACCAGCTATATCCCCATGCTGTGACAGCATGAAGGGGCCAAACCCGTTCACCGATAGATATCTTGTTTGTAAACTTCATCATATATGTTTACCAAGGGAGCACTTTGATGTTTTGCAGATGTGTTAACTGACGGCCTGTGATGTTTGATCTTACGAGTCTCTTTACATAATGTTGTCACAACAAATATACCAATTCTAGCAGCTACATACACTAATAGTACCAACATTCCCATCTGTAGGATGCCTTGCAGAATGCCCATCAGCCACCCACCTATACCCTTAAACCAATTAGCGGGATTAAGAAATGAAAAAGTATTGTTCCACCAAGAGTCCTTGTTTTCATGGTGTTCCTGTAACCATTTATCCCTCATTTCTTTAATTATTTCCATCTTGGCCTTTACTTGAAAATTTCCTTTGGGATCTATGTAGTGGCAACAAGTAGGGCCTATTATCTGACACATCCCACCCTCCTTAGCAGTCAAGTAATCCAATACTATTGTATGCTGATTAACCACCGTAATAATCTGAGCCTGTACTGCATTGGTCTGGTTTACTATCCCCAGTACTTCCCATATCTGGTCATCTAGATAGTCAGTCGATTCCACTAATTTATTCCACATTTGTATTATAAAAGGATAAATGAACATACTACTAAATAATCTATTTGCTACCCCCATTTCCACTATATGAGGTCTACCATTTGGTCTAGGTTCATCGTCTGCAGCTCGCTTATATAATGAATGTTTGGGGACAGCATTTATATCTAGGTCACCATGAGGTAGTATGAAAGTAGCAGGCGTAAGGCGTGCTAAGGTGCAGGTTCCCTCTGCACCGGGAGGAAGCCATTTATAAGCCTGATGGCCACAGACTAGATATAAATCCTTAGGCAGTATACAGGGTATGATGTCGGTGGGTCTCCCAAGACAACGTATATAAGTCAAAAATCCTTGCATCGAAGGTTTGGCACACCAAGTTCGATTGTTTTGGAAACCGACCTCATTCCCTCGGCATGTCTTAGACTCAAAGGGGTAATTAAATGGGTCAAGTCGTTCACAAGTCTGTGCCGCATCTATAAACCACAGTTCACTATTATTCAAAAGTCCATGATTACGTTTCTGGAAACAACGATCATCACTAATAATAGAAGTGCTCTCACACCTTTCCCAGTCCTTGGAGTGTGGGCATCGCAGGCTTAACTTAAGTCCTTTTACTGGAATTTCACCTACTGGAAATTTCTTAGTCCTATGTGTTATGAATTTACCTTCCACAAGGTCTAGCTCATACCAACATTTTAAACTTCCTGTAAGATTTATCTGTAACCATGGGCTCTCCACCCACCCCGCAATTTGGATCGGAACCACATGGCTGCTGGTGAGGTTTCTTCCATTATAGTGGACGGAATCAAAAGTCTCTTCGTGGAAACAGCTATAGTTGAAAACCTCATATGGAGTCAGAGGCACAGCGAGATATGGCATAGAATTAGAGGCTATAGGGCTATGAGTGCATATCCAGCAGTTCTTAGGGCGGTCTCCAGAGTCCATGTCTCGGAGCAAGACTTGGTGATGCTTTATCAGTTTATTATCCCAGTCCTCCTTTAGCTCCTCATTGAGAGACCAGGCAAGGGACACAATTGACATCAGCATGGTCCAGAGGGGCAGGGTCATCATTTCTGCTTTTACCAGGGTTCAGGATCTTTTTGCAGTGGCTCGCATGGATCCAAGTGTCTTTGCCTTCGAGCTTGACAGAAGTGGCAGTGGTCAGTATCACTTGAAATGGCTCACTGTATCTAGGCTCCAGTGGTCTCCTTATGTGTCTCTTGACCACAACCCAGTCTCCTGGTGCCAGTGTGTGTGTGCCACGTATACAGTTGGGGTCTGGGATGGAGGAGAGAACACGTTTATGAGTGACATTCAAATGTTTATGCAACTCAAGGACATACTCAGTGAGAGTGCCATATGAAGCCTGCAATTGCTGTGGAAAATACAATCCTGTCTTAGGAACACCACCAAACAGTATTTCATATGGGGACAGCTTCTCTATACCCCTTGGGGCAGTTCGCACTGAAAACAATGCGATGGGCAAACAATCTACCCAGGACAAGTGTGTTTCCTCCATGCACTTCTGGATTTTTAATTTAAGAGTACCGTTAAGGCGTTCCACCTTCCCACTACTTTGTGGGTGATAGGGAACATGGAAAGCCTGTTCTATCTGCAAAGTAGCCATGATCTGTTTCATTAATTCCCCAGTGAAGTGAGTACCCCTGTCACTTTCTATGGTTTCGGGAACCCCATATCTGCAAACCACCTCACTTATCAACTTCTTGGCAGTAGTTTTTGTATTTGCTTTGGATACTGCCCAAGCTTCCGGCCACCCAGAGAAAAGATCAATGCATACCAGGGCGTATTCATAAGTACCCACCTTAGGTAGCTGTATGTAGTCCACCTGCAGTCTCTGAAACGGGTAATCTGGTTTTGGTGTGCATTTCTGTGGGACTCGAATAGGCCTACCGGGGTTATGTTTTGCACAAACAAGACATCCCTGAACATACTTTGCAGCCGCATTCGGGAACCCTGGGGCACACCAGTTTTGTAACACTACTGCACACATCACACCCTTTGAATTATGCACCGGGGAATGTGCAAGGGCAGCCATCATGGGGAACAGGCAGCGTGGGAGGCAAATCCGGGTGTTTACCTGCCATACCCCTGACTCTGACCGTACAGCGCCCACTTTGACCCACGCATTCTGTTCGTTTGAGGGGGCCTGGGTCTGGAAGACCTGCAATAGTTCACGATCAACAGCCACTGGGGCCGGTACGGTGCCAGCCTCCTTTGCTGTAAGGGGGCACCCCGCACTATCGGTCACTAAGCTCCCTGAGAGGGCTATGTCTGTTATGGCCAGTATGTCTGTCACAGGTAGTCTTGCTGCTTCTTTAGCCGCCTTGTCGGCCAGTGCATTCCCTACTGCAAGGGGAGTTTGTTCCCGTGTGTGTGCCGATACTTTGACTATGGCTGCCCTTCGGGGAAGGGTGAGTGCTGTCAGTAGCTGCTCTACCGCCTGCGCATTCTTTATGGGTTTGCCAGCAGAGGTCAGGAAATTACGGCTTCGCCAAATGGCGCCAAAGTCGTGTGCTACCCCAAAAGCATATTGTGAGTCAGAAAATACATTAATCTCCTTACCTCTTCCCAGATTGCACGCTGCAGAGAGTGCTTTCAGCTCAGCCTCTTGCGCAGAACTGCTGGAGGGGAGTGGTTCTTTTATTACTGCCTTACCATCGTGAACTACTGCATACCCGGTGATGAACCGTCCTTGATCATTGTCCCAAGCTCTGGAACCATCTACAAAATACTCAGCTGAGGGGTTAGTGAGTGGTACATCAGTGATATTTGCCAAGCCCTTTGTTTCTGCTTCCATCAATGCCTGACAGTTATGTTCATGTGTCATGTCTACCTTAGCTTCCACGTCTTGGCTCACAGTCTCTCCCTTTTCCCCATCCTGAACTTTTCCTCCCTTTTCTAAATCCACTGGTAATAGTGTGGCTGGATTTAGAACATTACAACGTTTGATAACAATATGAGGGGGTGTGAGAAGGGATACTTCATATTTTGTCAGTCTGGATGCTGACAGATGGCGGGTCTGAGCCTGTTGGAGTATTTCAGATACAGCATGAGGAACCTGAATTGTGAGAGTGTTGCCTAACACTATGTCCTCTGTCTTTTTAACGAGTTCTGAAGCAGCCGCCACAGCTCGTACACATGAAGGGGAACCCATAATGACTGAATCTAGAGTTACAGAGTAATATCCTACAGGGCGTTGTCGCCCACCATGTTCTTGAGTGAGGACGCCAGATGCATGGCCTGTCTGTTCGTGACAGTAAAGAGTAAAAGATTTGTCATAGTTTGGGATACCAAGAGCTGGTGAGGCAGAGAGGGTGGACCTGAGGGTGTGGAATGCATCAACTGCTTCAGGGCCAATAGTAAAAGGTTCAGTTTTAAGGCATTGGAACAATGGGGCCATGACACTAGAGGCATTTGGAATCCAAAGCCGACAATACTGGACTAGGCCCAAGAATGCTCGTAGGGACTTAGTAGATCTGGTGAGAGGTACTTTTAGTATTGCCTCAATCCTCCCTGGGCTGAGATGCTTGATTCCTGGAGACAGGCAATGCCCCAGAAAGATAACTGTGGACTCACACAATTGGAGTTTGTCTTTTGAAGCTTTGCACCCATTTTCTGCTAGAAATATCAACAGAGATTGGGATTCAGTCTGACATAACTGATCTGTGGTACAACAAAGGAGGAGGTCATCCACGTATTGTAACAGAACAGTAGAAGAATCAAGGGGGCACCAGTTATCTAAGACTGTCTTTAACCCCTTCACGACCTTGGACGGATCTATCCGTCCAGGATCGTGTCGGGTTAAGCCCCGCCCCCTGCCGCGGGCAGGCGGCGTGGATCGGCACACATATCAGCTGTTTTCAACAGCTGACATGTGTGCCTACTAGCCGCGGGTGGAATCGCTTCCACCCGCGGCCATTAACCCCTTAAATCTTGCTGCCAAAGTCTGGCAGCAAGATTTAAATGCGCGCGGCCATGTTTGTTACTCACCGCCGCCCCCACCGGAAGTCACGTGTGTTATCACGTGACTATCGGTGGTTGCCATCGTAGCACAGGGTCATGTGATGACGCCTGCTGCTATGATGTTTCACTTTCATTTTCCCTCGGCCGAGAGCAGAGGGAAAACCAAAGTGACTGAATCTGCTGATTACAGCGGTATAGCTGTGATCAGCAGATAGCGATCAGCAATCGGATTGCTGATCGCTATAGCCCCCTAGGGGGACTAGTAAAATAAAAAAAAAAGTAAAAAAAAAAGTTTTAAAAAATAAAAAAAAAAACAAAAAACCTAAAAGTTCAAATCACCCCCTTTTCCCCCCATTGAAAATTAAAGGGTTAAAAAATAAATAAATATACACATATTTGGTATCGCCGCGTTCAGAAATGCCCGATCTATCAAAATATAAAATCAATTAATCTGATTGGTAAACGGCGTAGTCGCAAAAAAATTCCAAACGCCAAAATTACGTTTTTTGGTCGCCGCAAGTTTTACGCAAAATGCAATAACAGGCGATCAAAACGTAGCATCTGCGCAAAAATTGTACCATTATAAACGTCAGCTCGAGACGCAAAAAATAAGCCATCACTGAGCCATAGATCCTTAAAAATAAGAACGCTACGTGTTTCGGAAAATGGCGCAAAACGTGCGCCACTTTTATTGGACAAACTTGTGAATTTTTTTTAACCCCTTAGATACAAGTAAACCTATACATGTTTGGTGTCTACAAACTCGCACCGACCTGAGGCATCACATAGATACCTCAGTTTTACCATATAGTGAACACAGTGAATAACATATCCCAAAAACTATTGTAAGATCACACTTTTTTTGCAATTTTTCCGCACTTGGAATTTTTTTGCCATTTTCCAGTACACTATATGGTAAAACTTATGGTTTCATTTAAAAGTACAACTCGTCCCGCAAAAAACAAGCCCTCATATGGCAAGATTGATGGAAAAATAAAAATGTTACGCCTCACGGAAGAAGGGGAGCAAAAAACAAAAACGCAAAAACGGAAAGTGCCCGGGGGCTGAAGGGGTTAAGGACGTGGAGAACAAAGAGGGCGAGGTAGCTGCTCCCTGAGGAAGAACTGCCCAGGCGTACTGGGTACCTCTATGTGTGAAAGCAAAATACGAGGTACATTCAGTGGACAGACAAACAGAGAAAAAAGCATTGGCCAGATCAATTACTGTAAAACAAGTAGCTGTACTGGGGACCTGATTCAGGAGAGTATGTGGGTTAGGCACAAGGGGAGTATCCACTATGGTTACTGCATTGACCGCTCGGAGATCATGAACCATACGATAAGCGACTGGCTGCCCAGGTGGGGTTTTCTTTTTGACTGGGTACAGTGGGGTGTTAAATGGGGAGGTTATAGGGACAATAAGACCTTTTGTCAGGAGCTCTTGGACATTTTCATGTATTGCTGCATCCTGGGCAGCACTTAACGGGTACTGCTTTATACAAGGGGGCTGGGCACCTGGTTTAAGTTTTACAGTCACTGGGGGAACAGTTAGTTTTCCCACATCAAGTTTGCTATTTGCCCACAGTTTGTTGGGTACATTTTCAAGCCAAGTTGGCAGGGACTGGGGTTTAGAGTGGTCAGTGTCCAGGGTAGTGGGAATAGTCAGAGACAGGAGACTACATAGAGTGCCTTCATCAAAGGGGGTGGTCATCTTGGGGCCATTTGGAGTGAATTCTATGCAGGCTCCAATCTTCTGTAACACATCTGTCCCTAACAAATTAAAAGGTACATCAGGGGAGACTAAAACCTGGGTCACAATTGAAAGTGAGTCATGTAAATTCAGTCGGAGAGGCTGAGTCATTTGTAATTTAGTAGGTCGTCCCTCTACCCCTTCGCAAGTCACAAATTCAGGCGACAATATGTCCTCCGGAACATGTTCTTGCATTAATACTGTACGGGCTGCTCCAGTGTCTACCATGAATGTAACAGTTTGTCCCTCCCCCAGAGAAATAGGAACAGTAAGTGTAGGTCCCTGAGGGGTGACAACGGGGCAAAGGGAGACATCTGGATTGCCAGTTTCCTATGGAGGGGTCAGAGTAGTAGCTGTTGATTTCGTGGGACATTTGGCAGAAAAATGCCCTTTTTTCCCACAAGACCAACATTCTACATTGCTGTAGTCTTTATCCCCTGATTGTCGACAGTTTCCTCCTCTCCCCCTCCCCCTTCCTCTTCTGGGCTGCATAGGGGCCAAATTAACCCTTTTTTTTGACATAGCTTCTAGTTCAGCACCCCTGGCTATTTCTTTCAAATCAACCCATTGCATATTGCGCCATTCTGGGCGACTAGTACGCACAGCAGTCTGTACTGTAGGTCTAAGGCCATTCATGAAACACTGCAACAATAATCGGCGATCTTTATCATCATTATGCTCATACCCAAAATCTAACCATGCTTGTTCTAACACAGAGGCATATTCTGAGACTGACTGCGTTTTGTCCTGCACTACAGTCTGCAACAGATCTTGTTTCTTATCCTGTTCTGCACGAGCCCAGTGCAGCAACCTCTGTACAAAGTCTCGTCCTGAATCTGTTGTGTTCTTAATAGCAGGTTCCTGCCCTGGCATCATTTGAGTAATTTCCATGAGTAAGGGGTCGCTCCCTTTCTGTAAAATAACTGAAACAAGATCATCCCACGTGGCCCGATATGCCTCTTGGACACCCTGAAGGCGCGTTCTAAATGTAAGGGGGGGTTTTCGGGGATCGGGGAGTTGAGTAGCAAGGGCAATAAGCTCACTGGGGGACCAGGGCCGATATGTTTCTATTGGCCATACCTGAGGGTGATGGTGTACTGGTTGGTTATTCCCATCCACTCCCGGGGGTGTAAACTGTACATGACTTGTGGTCCTCATTGGGAACAGAGGCACCTTGTGCATTATTTCTGGGCGTGGGGACCCACAAGACAAACAATAGTTAGCCCCAGGGGAGTTCTGTTGACCACAAGACCTGCATGCCCATCCCTTTGATCCTGTATAAGGTGGGGGTGCTGAAGGGATTGTATGTTTTACATTCAGTATAGGGACTTCAAGAGTTTCAGGGTTTTTAATACTATCATAGATTTGATAGACAGTACCATGCTTGGTTTCTTCTGATTTATGCTCACTCATAGAGAGACGCTTGGCTACATCTAACCACATCCTAGCCTGTTCAAACTTGTTCTTATCTTTCAGCCATCCTTCCCAGTTGCAAATACACTTCTCCCATTCCCCCTCTTCTAGATTACCCCACTTGCCCATACCAAATTTCTTCAGTATAACTTCACATCCATCTACTGCTTCCTTTCCTTTCAGCCTCTCCACTATCTCACATGCTGGAACTGGGACAATGGCCGTTGAGTTAGTGAATTCCTTACTGTTGCCAGTCCCCATGACTGCAACACCTGTGCCTGAGTTAACCGTAGAACTCCTTTTTAGCACAGCTTGAGTCTCTCAGACTCTCAATTTAATCCTGTCCCAGTCTACTTCAGGACTCGCAAGACGGATTCTAAGGAAGCACTAACACCGGTTGTCCAGCCCTGTGAGCTAGAGAGATTCTGACACACAACCAAATGAACAGTAATACAAACCCTACTGCACCAAAAACAATTGTAACAGTCTCTATGGGTTCATATAACATTTCCTGAGGTAATCTGTAATTATTCAATAGCCGCCTCTGCAGCTTCTCAGTCAACTGAATCAATTCCTGGACAAAAGAAGGATGTCACCCAGGTGGGGCGTAGTGATGTGTATTTACTACCCAGTTCAAAAGCTTTCCTTCAACTCCCTGTAATGGCACTGCATGACAATTATATCTACAGTAAGTTTTACTTCTTATACTGTATATTTCCTGGTCTGGGTAAATAGGCCGAGCAAAAACTTCAACTACTATGATTTTTCCTCTCTTGAGTTCACACAAAACAGAACACAGACACTGAGGACAACGATTCTGATTCATCAACACAACTTTACAATACGTCAGTTACACAATCCACACTTCCACAGTCGCTGGTATTAATACTCCTGCTGTATTCAGGTCAAAGCTGCATTCAGCACCTCTTTCAAGAGAGTACCCTTATCAATTTACAGGAGAGATTCAATACCCTCAGAGTACTACCTTACCATGAAGGATTCCTCTGTTATGGACAATTATACTTCCCTGATCCTGATAAGGACCGATTTTTCTCTTCACCACATGTAAAGGAACACACCTAACGGGATCCCTTATCAATCAGAGACCGTAGTCCCTTATTAGTCACTCAAAGATCAATCAGTCCCACATTCAAGGATCCTCATAGTTTACAACCACATCAGTCCAGACATAACAATCACATAGACAATGGAGACAACATATAACAATCCTCCGACTCCTGAAATACACAGGTAGAACTGCGGAGGTTCCTGTCCAGAATCGTTGGGCAAGGTTGGTTACTTGTCACTTCATTCAATTTTCATTCATCCATCATTCAATGCAATTATACATCTAAAGACACATTGATACATAGAACAGAGAAATAAATAATTCAAACACTGGCAAAGGTTCAACAAAGATTGTATTGTTAGGACCACCAATTACCCGTCCCAGAGCCCTCTAGGTAACACTGAATTATTTGTAACACAATGGGTTACTCACCGCGGTTTTATTCAGTGGTTCCCAGAGAGATCCTTGTAGTCGGGTCCAAAGAAGGTCCAGTTTGACAATTCCCAGGTTTCAGGCACCATGTAATGTCGTGGAAACCTTGCTATACAAAAAAAGCTATAGGAGAAAGACAAATGGTCTCACACGTTTGCCAGTGTTAACTAAAACAAGTTGGTCGATCGATCGGAGAACAAGGACACACACACAGCCAATTGTGTCAGTGTGCTAGGCTTGTCTGAAATCTCAGATGCCCAAGACACTAGTTTTATTACTGTCACAAAGAAAGGGGCATGACCTAATAGATTACCTTAAATGGGTATATAGGTTGACAAAAACAAGATCGTAAATGATGGATCCTGCCGCATTCCTAAAAATCTAGTTATGTCCAGCTTTCTGGACATTCATTAACAAAGACATTTGAGACAAGAGCATCTTTATAACAAAGAGTACACCCTGTGTTATTGCTTTTATGAATAACACTTATGAAGCTAATATAAAAGTACAAAATTATCAAAGATATATAGATATATAAATTGCTTAAATGATAATCTAACTTAATATAAAATATTAACCATAACAGATGGGGTTCCATTAAGGGCCAAAAACTGAATCCTGATTTTACCTTGGTGAGATTAAAAGGGTCCTTCAGAGCAGCTAAATACCACTGATGGACCTGTAGCATTTCCCTATAAAATCACATAGGGTTAATTTCGGGATCTGGCAGGCGGTGGAGTAATGCCGCTGATTGGGTGGGGTTGATAGGGACATATTTGGGTGAGGGCTGTTCCTCGTCAGGTTCGGGGTAAGGCTCACTGTGTGTTCTAGAGAAAGGAGGATCCAAGGAGAGGGGATTGTGTAAAATAGTGAGTTTATGGAGATTTGATTCATAAACTTGAATATACATATATTCATAAAATATGTGTATTTCGCCATCCCCTTTAAGAGAGTCTTTGTGAGCTGGAAATACTGACCAAGAGTTTGACATGGTAGAACCAAAGCCATCTGCTATTGTTCATCAAAGCTGTCAGCATACTGCTATATTCTGTTTGGAATTTGGGCTAGAACTGAAATTAGCTTTGAGAATGTTCTTTCTGTTACACTAAGGTCAAAGTTCAGCGAGCTTCAAAAGAGTTATATATGTTTTACATTCTATGTAAGTGGTTTAGTTTTACAAGTCTCTACTGCGCAAGTCACTTATTTCGCGGGGAAAACGAACCACGTGACATGACCTAATGCTGGACTAAAATAGGGATAGTTACTTCTTGTAATACCATGTAAAGAGATAAGGACAATCAGGAGGTGGGGTTTGGATTATAAAAGCAGGCCACACTTCAAAGGGTCAGCAGAAGGAGGGAGGAGAAAGACGGACTCACCAAACCCGACCAGACCATCCAGAGAGAGAGACGGCTTACACACACCACAGCGATGTAAGGCAAATGAACTGTTATTTTTTCTCTCTGCTTATCTGTCTATCCATCTATTAACTCAAGCCAAGACAGTAACTTTTCTGTAATGACTGTAACTTCAACTATAACTTCACCTCTTAATCTGAATAAATCCATTATATGTTTTTGCACCTATTTTCGCTCCAATCATTATATACTGGCTTTGCATTTGTCACGTCAAACCGGTTTTTTAACATATTTGGCGAGCATCAGCCTGAATGATTGAGAGGCACAGCTGTTTTCTGTGCGAGGTGATTTTTTTTTTCACACTACCTATTCACTGCTATTGGGACTCTTTTTTTTTCTCACGTCATTCCCTGCCCTTTGTCCGAGAAGGGGGGTCTGTGAGTTCTGTGAGTAATCTCTGTCCAAGCTGCAGGCAAAAGACGATACACTGTGTCCATATCACGAACCTAAGAGAGGTGTAACGTGACAAGCTGCACGGAGGTCGTATGTGTCAAAGCCTTGACGGATATCTGAGGACTTCCAATTCCAGGACCATCCATCCATAGACGATTGGAGCCATTCGAGGACAAGCATCACATATTGGTGAGAAATGGATTTTATTCATGATTATTCTAGTAACTGTCATGTAGAGTATACATTTGACCATACACATAGTGACGCACAGTTATGGTCAAATCTGTACCGGCAATGTGAACTTGAGAATACTAAGTTAGATAAGAAGTTTTTTACTGTGAATCGGTTACAGAAAAAGTTACAGAATGTATTGGGTATGGTATACACTTACAACTCCATGGTGGGTGGGGCACAGCAGCCAGCACACGCCATTTGCATGGTGACAGATACACCCAATACAACAGACACACACGTCACAGATGCAGAAACAACAGATTGTCCAAATTGTTCGATATTAGCAGAACATATCGAACATCTGGAGGATCAGTTGGAAACAAGAGCAGATTTAATATCAAAACTACGGAAAGATATTAAATATGTATCTGTTATTACGAGACAGAACAAGACAGATGCTTCCCCGTCACATGCTTCAGGTTAAGACGTACCGGACGGGCTGAATACGGCCGAGGACGAGACTCTGAATGAGGAGGAACTTCGGAAAAAGAAGTTACATGATAAGGCCGCCCGTCTTAACATTAAAATCCATGACCAATTAATGAAAATCATTAAAGACATACCCAAATATGATGATAAAATGGACGCCTTCCATAATGCGGACATTTTTGAGTCACATTCCGATAAATATCTAACAAATGAACAGAGAAACAAGATTTTCAGGGTATGGCTTCCCTCCCACATGGCAAAAAGGTTACAAGCAACACCTAGGACAGACGAACACAATGACCTGATCCATGACACAAAGGAAGATAGGCTGAGACAGTTAATTCTCTTTACCACAGGAGAGTCTACCCCAACAGTCGAATTGTTAGAAAACCTTAAAACACACATACAGGAGGATCCATTTGTCTTCTTAGTCAAATTCGAACAGGCCTATAGAATGGTACTGGAAATCGGATCTGATCAAGAACCGCCTTCCATGATCAAGGCCTTTGTTAAAAAGTTTAAATATTTGGACCCTGCTTCATTCGAAATTGCTTCTAGGATGGAAAGTCTACAAGAGGCCACGTCATTTATTGATAGAATACGTAGACGAATGAAGCAAAATCAGGTAAAGTCAAAAATAGCCATGATAGAAGGGAACACTGACACATTAGTATCCCAGGAAAAACAGATCAAAAACAACAAGAAACCGGTGTTGAATTCTAAAAACAAGAATTCAGGGGGGGGTAACAGAAAGAGCACAATTCATTGCTTTTTCTGCGGCCTACCCGGACATCTGAAGTGGGAATGCAAGAAATTCCTGAGGGCGGGGGCTGAGGAAAGGCTGGGTAAAGAATATGGACTGATGCCAAACACATCCAGTGCACCTCCCCCATCTTCAGCACCTCCACCTTCATATGCACCCACTCATACTGACAACAGAAATAACCAATCACCATATACGCCCACTCATACTGACAACAGAAATAACCAATCACCATATGCACCTCTGACCAGACAGATAAGGGAAATGACCATACAGGGATTGGATGGAAGGGGCAAGACACCTGCTGCTCTTCTCCCTTCTCCATCCTCCTGACTCGCAAAGCCGGTCCCCAGGCTCCATCCACTGGAATTTGTTACTCGAGTTTCGATGGATAGCTGTGGTCGACCATTTTTAAAGGTAAATCTTGAAGGTCAGGAAGTAACATTTCTCCTTGATACAGGTGCGCAATTGAGTGTCACAAATGTTGACTTACATTTAAAGCCAGATTCCCCTGTATGTACAATTGTTGGTTTCAGTGGTAAAAATAGAACAAAGGTGACATTAGCGCAGGATGTTTCTTTGGAAATACCTGGTTTTTTGGAAACGAAAATGGATATTTGGTGTTGTCAGGATACTGAGAATATAATTGGCACTGATTTTATGGAAAAGCATGGCTGGATTATTGATTTGGGTAACAAAACAGTTTGGAAAGACTCTAACGGTTGTAAGGCGGTAGTTATTGATCCAAATGAATATAGTCATGTCGGGACCATTTGTTTGACCGATGTAGTGTCAGCAGATCATTTGTGGCCTGAAACTGGTGGTGATGAAGTGTTGACTGAGTTAGTACAGCGGTTTCCTTCTTTATGGGCTCAGTACAGGAATGAGGTTGGAACGATGAAAGACGTGATTGTCAAAATTGAAGGCCGAGACCCACCTCCACAGCGTCAGTATAAGTTGCCTCCGGAGTCAGTTGCTCCGATGTCTAAGATTATACAGGAATTGTTGGCTCAAGGTGTGATACGTAAGGCAAATTCTGTTTGTAACAATCCATTGTGGTGTGTTCTGAAAAGCGATGGTAGCTATCGGATGTTGTTGGACTTGAGGATGTTCAATAAGTTTACTCCCAATGTTGCACCGATTGTAGCTGATACACATGACATGATGTCGAGATTGGATGCTAAGGCAAGGTATTTCTCAGTATTGGATATCAGTAATGGTTTTTTCAGTATACCGATTGAGCAAAGTTGCCAATATAGATTTGCATTCAACCACCTGGATCAACAATACGTATGCTGTAGGCTTCCTCAGGGGGCAAGTATGTCGCCAAGCATTTTTCATCAGGCGCTAGCGAACGTTTTGTCGAAATTTTCTCGTCCGGAATGTTTATTGCAATATGTGGACGATATCTTGTTGAGTACGGAGAATGAGGAGTTGCACTTGATTTTGCTTGCAGAATTGTTTGAGCTGCTGCATGATGCAGGTTTAAAACTGAATACCAAAAAGGTCAAGCTGATGCAGACTGAGGTCAGGTTTTTAGGAGTTCTGCTAAGTCCAGGTACACGGCGACCCCTACAGGACAGAATAGAGGCAATTGCATCTCTTCCAATTCCAACATCACACAAGGCACTAAGACATTTTTTAGGACTTGTAAATTACTCAAGGGATTTCATTGAAAATTTTGCTGACAAAGCTAGACCTTTGTATGATCTTTTAAAAGGTGACAATGATGATTATTTTGGTCCCTGGAGTGTCGAACAGGAAAAAGCCTTCACACAATTGAAACATGATCTACAACACGCACCTGCGTTAAGTATGGTGGAAAAGAACGCACCTTTTGCGCTTCAAGCACACACTTCAGAGACAAGTATCTCTGTGGTTTTGCTGCAGCTGCAAGGGGGGAATGGAGAATCTTGGGTTACTTCTCTAAGCTTCTCTCACCTGTTGAGAGGGGGTTTGAGGTGTGCGCAAGACACCTGGTGGGAGTGTATTTTGCGATAAAAATCACTCAACACATCATCGGGTTCCAAAAGGTTATTCTCCAAACGCCACATTCCACACTGAAACTTCTCTTTGAGAAAAATATCCCAGGTGTGTCAAATCAGAGATTTGCCCATTGGTTGCTCTCATTGTCTCCAAATCAAATTGAGGTAGATTATAAGGCCAAGTATGTTCTTCCTCAATTGATGCAGTATGAAGGACAAACCCATGATTGCATAGAAACGTTCCATGAACCAAGTCCATCTCTCTTCAGACGACAGTCGGAAGACGCAGACGAACCTGTATTTGTAGACGGTTCTAGATTTTTTCTGGAAGGACACTATCACACAGGATATGGAATTTTCTAT
The DNA here is from genome assembly GCF_048569485.1 of Anomaloglossus baeobatrachus. Taxonomy (NCBI): domain Eukaryota; kingdom Metazoa; phylum Chordata; class Amphibia; order Anura; family Aromobatidae; genus Anomaloglossus; species Anomaloglossus baeobatrachus. The sequence continues at coordinate 345,523 of NW_027444564.1, read as the reverse complement.
TCCAAGCGCGGACAAGTGGTAAAACACAAGTTACCGAGTCATTTCTCAGCTCAAAGGGCAGAGATAGAAGCGGTAAGAATGGTCCTACAGCTGAATGAAGCTGATGATCAAACTCCAATGGTAATCTACAGTGATAGCTCCTATGTTGTCAGATCCCTAACCGATTACCTGCCTGTTTGGGAGAGGAGAGGCTACGTGGACTCGTCCAACAAAGCCTTGGTGCATCTCGATACTCTAGAATCAATTTTTGAGATGGCCTCTAGGGCCCCAAATAGATTTGCTATAGTGAAAGTCGCTGCACATCAAAGATCTGATGATGAGTTATCTGTAGGAAATGCAACCGCAGATGCTCTAGCCAAAGAAGCTGCCCTGACAGGAGAGGAAGTGTTTGACTCTGAACCTTCTGAGAATTCAGCGGTTCAAAGAACAGACATGTACATACCTTCATTTGCAGAAGAACAGAGAAAAGATCCTTCTCTTGTTACTTCTCAGGATGATCCAAAACCTCCTTTTATCTGTGAAAATGGGGTTTTGTGTCACAATTCAAATGGAGAATTGCGTCCAGTTGTACCAAAACATCTACAGGTAGAATTCACTCGATACAACCATGAGAGTTTAGGTCACTTGGGACAACAGAAATAAGTCCCCTTACCTGGCAGCCAGACTGGCTTGCAAAGTCTCCTTAAGGAGAATAGTGTTCCCCCGTGGTACTATCATGTCTCATTTGTGCCCAAATAAATCCAAGACCTAAAGGACAGAAGCCACCACTTCTACGAATCGCACCTGCAGATGGTCCATGGTCTACACTGCAGATAGACTATATTGGTCCTTTACCCTCAGGTAAACATGGTCTCAGGTATGCATTGATTGTGGTAGATGTGTTCTCAAAATGGGTAGAAATATTACCTGTTAGGAAAGATGATGCTTTGTCCACAGCAAGGGAATTGGTACAACATGTCTTTTGTACTTGGGGGATCCCAAGGATGATTACCTCCGATCGAGGTAGCCACTTCACAGGTAAAATCATGCAAACTGCTTGTGCTATTCTAGGGGCACGACAGCAATTTCATGTCCCCTATCATCCACAATCTGCGGGAATTGTGGAAAGAATGAATAGGACAATCAAGTCCAGAATTGCAAAGATGCTTTTGGACAAAGGTAACACTTGGGTTGACAAGGTACCTTTCATACTCATGAGTATAAGAGGATCAATCTCTTCTACAACTCAATTCACTCCGTTTGAGTTGATGACGGGAAGAAAAATGCCATTGTGGTTTCCACATGAGCCATTTTTATCCACTCCACAAAAAGATGCTATCTCAAGGTCCCAATGGTTGAGATCGCTGCAGGAGAACCTGGAAGCGATTCTGCCATATGCGGCATCGAGAATGCAGAAAATGGAGCCACCCTATGAGTCCAAATTCAAGAAAGGTGCTCTAGTGATGATCAAAACCTTTCGCAAGAGTGGTCCATGGGAGTGTAATTGGGAAGGTCCTTTTGAAGTCCTTGAGACTATGGGACAAGTCATGATTCTTGTGCACCGAGTGTCAAATGTGGTAAAAAAGACCCGGAAAACACAAAAAGTGTGGGTTCACGTTGACCAGTGCAAAATATTTGTGACAAAATAATGATACTGCATTTCTTTCCAGGAAGAAATGGATTCCTATAAGAACTGGAATAAGGAACCTAAAGACTTCGAAGGAAAGATGACATCAAGCCTTCTGGAGAAAGAACATCTTCCCAAGCTCAAGAAAAGCTTCTACGTGATGGGATCTACTTTCCTGCTGCTTTGCTTTATTTCCGTCATTGTTTACATGTTACATCAAGGAACAATCGCCAATGATGTGAATGAGCGGACTAGAGAGATTCAACATTCTCGAAGACCGAGAGGATCAGAGACACGGAACTTACTGACAGAGAACATCACGGATGATTCTGTGGAGATAACAGGAAATATCTGCATGGGATATGGAACAAAATGTTGCATTGAATTACATTTCATACACGACACAGACATAATATTACATGCGATTGCAGGACCTAAAACTAGATTCACACAATTACAAGGAGAATATGTACACAATAATAAAACGGGTACATGGGAATGTTCTCCTACAGATGTACTATACTGGAACATAGAGATCAGAGGTGATGAACCTGCTGTATGGTCCGGAGATATTACAAATGACATGATTGCAAGGGGAAAGTTTGGAAGATCCAAAACAGAAATTTTGTTAAAAACTCAGGTTTTTGGGAAAATTCTGGATCCTTCTTTACTCTCCATTACAGAAGGAGATAAAGATTGGGTTAAAACATGGAATTTCCAGATAACACGGGAACCTGTGCAAGTTCAGGTATCTGTAGTGTTTACCGTTACTAACACTATAGTTCCGGAAATAAGGGTTTCACCACAGACAGTACATAACAAAGAAAATACATTTCCCATAATGTTAAAATGTAACACAAGGTTGAAATTGCCTTCTGAGTCTTTGTTGACATGGACCAAAAATTCATCATTTTTGGGAAGTTTTTTAAACAGTCCAACTAATGTCATTCACAGAGGTCAGATTGGTAATATCAGATGGATGGATGATAATTTTATTTTTTCCATAGAGAATCCATCTTCCAGGGACTCTGGAATTTACCAGTGTTGTGTTGAAACAAAGACACATTACAGACATTGTAAAGACGTTAGTGTGAATATTTGGTCAGCAGCAGATAGTGCATGCACAAACACGAGATTCATGCCATCTACTCCTTTCCAAATTAATCAATTTCAGTCCAAGTCCTTATTAAGGGATGGAGAATTTATGACAATGGTGTGGACTTTCAATATGTCTCATTGGAAGATCTCTACCAGGTTTCCTCAGTGTCAATCACATCTCATAAACATGGAGATGGGGATAGAACAATGGTTTGGGAGAAGAACAACTCAGACTAGGAGTAAGAGAGGAGTGTTAGAAGGAATTCTGGGAGGAATTGGGACAGTGGGAAGTCTGACTAATGCCATGAATATACAGACACTTAAGTCAGATTTGGATAATATTGGTTTTATTGGAGGAAAAGGTGTAAAGGTTCAGAAGAGTTTGAATCAACTTCTTGGAAAGATGGTAATGAATACAGCTGCTGTACTAGGGTCTTCCGTGTCACATCTACAGGATGCTACATTAGCTCTCGTGGAAAGCACACACGAAACACAAGTAGCTAAAGCGTGCCTGGAGATACAGATAGAGTATTCTTCTAATTTGAAGCTGATTGCACAAGCTTTACAGAGTGGAATTACTCCACTGGGAATACTGCGAAATTTACCTGTAGAGTATGATTTTGCATTGAATCATACGGATTTGTGGGTAAATAAGTGGTTAGGATGTGAACGAAACATTTGTGTTGGCACATCGCTAATCCCAGTGATCGGAAGAGAAGGGACTATTGTTCCTGTTACAGTTTTGGGTATACCTGTGAGTAACACACAACAAGTGTTCTATCAACTGCAGTACACAGATTTTGCATTTGATGGAGTGAACACTGAACAAGTAGACATTTCTTCATGTTTGCATTTTGTTTCTAAGGTGATGTGTTTACCTGGACAGGATAAGGTGATTTATCATTCATGTTTTCATAATCATTCTTCTTGTCATGCGAGAATAGAGACTGTACAGACACTACATGATCTGGTGACTCCAGTAAGTCCAAATAAGATTTGTTTTCAGGTCATGTCTGAGACAGAGAAGGTTTCTGTTTTCTATTCTACTTGTGTACATAAGGAAAACCTACCTATGGGTTTGTATTGTATAGAAGGAAATGTGAGATCTCTTTCAAAGAAGGAAGGAAGTTTTAATATCACTTCCATAGGAAAGAGAAACTTAACGGCATTTCCCATACAATTCAATTTATCACAGATAAATGATTTTCCTTGGGATATGTGGACAAGTGAAATAAAGAAAGATAAGGGTTTGTTAGATTTATTAACGAAACAGTTAAAGGAAGCAGAAATTATATTCAGACATGAACAAGGTGAATTAAGTGATATTGAACACGAATGGAATGGAATGTCAGGTAGAACTTGGTGGAGACGTTTTGGCAAGTCGGTACATACCTGGTCTCAGTCATCTTTTCAGTCAGCGGTTGGAAATGTTTTATTTAATCCCATCATAATCATATTTTTATTAGTTTTGATGTGTATTATATATCAAGTTTTTGTGATGTGTAGAATTCAGAAGATATATAGGAACATAAAAATAGAAATGAAAAAGGAAGATAACATTCTTAGAGGAATGTTAAATCGCAAGATGACATTCTGACAGAAAGTTGCAGATTGGTTTATCAAGTCAAATATTGGTCTAGAATTTTCAACAAGAATGTATGTGATACGAATGATGACACGATTGAGTTAGGGTTTCCCGGGGTTCATCAAACTTCATAAAAGGGGGGACTGTAAAATAGTGAGTTTATGGAGATTTGATTCATAAACTTGAATATACATATATTCATAAAATATGTGTATTTCGCCATCCCCTTTAAGAGAGTCTTTGTGAGCTGGAAATACTGACCAAGAGTTTGACATGGTAGAACCAAAGCTATCTGCTATTGTTCATCAAAGCTGTCAGCATACTGCTATATTCTGTTTGGAATTTGGGCTAGAACTGAAATTAGCTTTGAGAATGTTCTTTCTGTTACACTAAGGTCAAAGTTCAGCGAGCTTCAAAAGAGTTATATATGTTTTACATTCTATGTAAGTGGTTTAGTTTTACAAGTCTCTACTGCGCAAGTCACTTATTTCGCGGGGAAAACGAACCACGTGACATGACATAATGCTGGACTAAAATAAGGATAGTTACTTCTTGTAATACCATGTAAAGAGATAAGGACAATCAGGAGGTGGGGTTTGGATTATAAAAGCAGGCCACACTTCAAAGGGTCAGCAGAAGGAGGGAGGAGAAAGACGGACTCACCAAACCCGACCAGACCATCCAGAGAGAGAGACGGCTTACACACACCACAGCGATGTAAGACAAATGAACTGTTATTTTTTCTCTCTGCTTATCTGTCTATCCATCTATTAACTCAAGCCAAGACAGTAACTTTTCTGTAATGACTGTAACTTCAACTATAACTTCACCTCTTAATCTGAATAAATCCATAATATGTTTTTGCACCTATTTTCGCTCCAATCATTATATACTGGCTTTGCATTTGTCACGTCAAACCGGTTTTTTAACAGATTGGTAACTGGGGAGCGTGACGCCAGACTGGCCGGTGGGGAGAGAGATGGCATTGCAGGTATGGGAGGGACCAGGGGTATGGGTGTGGATAACAGCTCCTGAGTCTGCTCGGTTGTTTTCTGATGTAGAGGAGGCACATAGTAACCTCCTTCCGGAATTAAAACAGGGAGTATTGGGACAGGCTTATGGCCATGACTCAAGTGTGGGCGGTGAGCTGCACAATTATTACAACCATCTCTCCAGTCTGTGTTTTGGTAGCCACATTGGTATCATGTGCAGCTGGCTGGGTCGTATGGGGGCGGTTTCTCAATTGGTACTTCTGGATGGATAGAGGCAGGAGTGGGCGGGGTCAATGTGAGAGTTGTGGGAAGTGGCTCTACTAACTGTGAAGTGGGTACTGGGACAAAGGGAACTAAGGCCGGTGTGGGCAGTACAGAAAGAGTTAAGGGATTCTGGCCAGTGGGTGGGACTGTAACATCTGTTAGTAGCTCCGGAGCTTGTCCAGGATCAGGCTGCGAAGTAGCAACAAAACAACCTTCCCAAGTGCCCCTAAAACCATCCTCAGATATGGGTAACCTACAGTAACACACAACATCCCCTTGCTCATCTTCATCTTTACCCTTAATATATCCTTCTGATAGCAATATCTGCATTACTCTGCCAAACAATTCTGCATCAATCAACAATCTCTTGTTACATTCAGGCCTTTCAGCTTCTGTCTGAACATTTTTGCTATCTTGGTGGTGTCTGGATTACACTAATTTATGACTATGTGGTGTGCATTATAGTCCGGCCGGAACTTAAAGCCACACCTCAGCTAAATCTCTTCCAAACCTGGTCACAGATCTTTCTAAAAATTAGCCCACTGATCTTTCAAAAACTGATCACAGATCTTGCTAAAAATTAGAGCACTGATCTTCCAAAAAGTTGGTCAAAAATTAGCCCAAAAACGTAGTCACAGATCTTCCCAAAAATTAAGGCACTGATTGTTACGGGGGGCTGTCTGATAATAACCGAAAGGAGTATCAGACAGTCAGGGTCCACCGTGCAAAGACTCTGCTGCAGACTATGGCAGAGTGCAATACCTCTGTTAACTCACAGAAGGATATAATAAGTAAGTAAAGCAATTCCTCCTTTACTTGGAGGGTGTGTGGAATGATCTCTGTTAATAATCACAGAGACAAAGGCAATGTGTGCGAAATGGCACCTACCTAGGTCCGCTCTTCTAGTGGTGCAAAAGAGACGAACAGCAGCGTAAGCCGCACAAAGCTCCTACCTCTGTTCGCTCCCCTAGTGTGCGAGGATACGAACAACTGCCAGACGCAGTATAAGGAACGTTACCCTAGCGGCAACGTCCACCTACGAGTCGAACCACAAGGCCCAGCCAGACCATGTGCCTCAGGCACCTGCCTATGTCCGCTCCCCTAAGAGGTAAGGATACGGACAGCAGCCGAAGCTGTAAGGTATAAGAACGCTACCCTGCCGGTAGCGCTCACCTAGCATAGACAGAGGAATGCCTAGAGGAACGCGCACAGAGCGTCTACTCTTATGCATGAACCAAGAGGACTGAGCGCCATGCGGCATGTGTCAGGGTCTTATATAGACTCTGTGCCTCATCCAAGATGGAGGACACCAGAGCCAATCCGCTGCCAGAATGACAGGAGTGACGTCATGCTGGCCTATCACCGAGCAAGGCATCACAAGCACATGACCAGCGACCAATCGGCATAGAAGGTGTCAGAGACATGTGACCTCGTGTCAGCGATGATGTCACCCGCACATGTGCAATGGCTCCAAGATAGGACTTAGTCTCCAGCGCTCGCACATGTGCAGTAGCAAGAAATCTGGACTTAGTCTCCAGCGCTCGCACATGTGCAGTAGCAAGAAATCTGGACATAGTCTCCAGTGCTCGCAGCAACCGTAACACTGATCTTCCAAAAACTTCAGGAAATATCCCAAAAACGTAGTCACAGATCTTCCTAAAAATTAGGGCACTGATATTTCAAAAAATAGCAGATCACTGGTGTATTCTCCCAGCGTCTTTAATTACAGACCGGGTTGGGTTAGTCTAACTATCTATATCTGGCCACCACCGTCTTTCCTGCCCTAACAACCGTCCTCTGGATCCCGTGTGACACTCTCGATCCACACCTTAGGGCTAGGATCTTGCTACTGAGCCCCAGCGGGCACTACCCCTGAGTCACAATCAGGTATCTTTAACACCGATAAGGACACACAGCCCGTCACCCCCTCCTCTCCAAGAACAACCACATCGGTAGTGAATACAAAGTATGTAACACTTACTGGGGCTGTAGGTGATCAGCCTAATTGGAGCGGAGGGGGGTCTCAGTCCACAACGTCCAAACCATCGGTATTTCCAGGTCAGCAATGCGTCCTTGGAGGGGCTTCACGTTGGATGCGCCAACTGTCAAGGGAGAAATTTGGGTAAGACTGCTAATGGAGTCTTTGTTCAGGGCAAATCCAAAGGACGGGTCCAAATTAGCTATCTGTACAGATATAATGAGGCTCAATAATCAATGGACACAGGACATGTTCTCTGGTTGAACCCAAGCTTGCGTCTGAACTCGTGTATTGAATTGCTCAAGCATTAACACATCATTTCAGCCTTGAAACATATTTACAAACCTTCTCCATTTGCTCACACATATTGATAAAGAATAATTAGGGGGCAGTGCGTGTAGCCAGCATTGGGAGAATGCATGAGATCATATATCATCCCAGATGGTACATTCCATTTTCACACTTTGAAGACGGTAAGCGAAGATGACATTCTGTAGGAGTGATGCATGGGAGTATGGGATCACCTGCCTCATCCTACAGATATTACATTCCTTCTACTGTGAATGTTACTGATAAGGCTCCCAATTAACTTAATGAATATCTCCCTTGTTCATAGTTCGTTCATTTGTATCTTGGCTAAACCTTTCTTGAACATACAGCTTAGATAGAATCATATTATGGCGTCTGTGCAATTGTCATGTAGACACACAGATAATTATGCAATGACATCTATATTTTGATTATTTACCTACACAGATAATCTTATTACATTTGAACAACCAACCTATAGCCCAGGCTACCTTCACAGCGTCACTTGTCTAATGTGGCTGGCCATCCTGGGCAGAAAAAGACCATTCCACTCCTCTTTCGACATTACTTGTAGCGGAAAAACATTCTGGTGTTCATGTTTGCCTGCATTTGCGCTCAGAACAAGACTATCATTCAATGCCATCTGGTCTGCTACTACCACTTCCCATTCCTTCGTTATGGATCTTCCAATCTCCTCTTGTTAAGAGGGCCATAAATTTACAGTGATGCAACCTAATTATGCATCTACCTTAACCCCATCTGCATCCAAATCATGAGACATTTGTTAGTAGCATGCTACTATTCTTCTATACAGACCAGAGAAATGTACACGGATCTGCATAGAAAATATGACTGGTTTTAATTACAGAAGTTCATACATTTAACCCCTTCACGACCGTCCGATTTTTCGCTTTCCGTTTTTTTTTTTTCACCATTCTTTTTCTGAGAGACATAACTTTTTTATTTTTCAGTCAATATGGTCATGTGAGGGCTCATTTTTTGCGGAACGAGCTGTACTTTTAAATGAAACCATCAGTTTTACCATATAGTGTACTAGAAAACGGCAAAAAAATTCCAAATGCAGAAAAATTGAAAAAAAAAAAGTGCGATAGCACTATGGTTTTTGAGATATTTTATTCACTGTGTTCACTATATGGTAAAACTGATGTGTGGGTGTGATGCCTCAGGTCAGTGCGAGTTCGTAGACACCAAACATGTATAGGTTTACTTTTATATAAGGGGTTAAAAAAAATCGGAAGTTTGTCTGAAAAAAGTGGCGCACGTTTTACGCCATATTCCGTGACCCGTAGTGTTCTCATTTTACGGGATCTATGGCTCAATGATGGCTTATTTTTTGCGTCTCGAGCTGACGTTTTTAACGGTACAATTTTTCCGCAGATGCTACGTTTTGATCGCCTCTTATTGCATTTTGCGCAAAAGTTGTGGCGACAAAAAACCATCGTTTTGGCATTTGGAGTTTCTTTGCCGCTACGCCGTATACTGATCAGATTAATTGATTTTATATTTTGATAGATCGGGCGTTTCTGAACGCGGTGATACCAAATGTGTGTATATTTTTTATTTTTTTAACCCTTTAATTTTCAATGGGGCGAATGGGGGGTGATTTGAACTTTTAGGGTTTTTTGTTTAATTTTTTAAAACTTTTTTTAACTTTTTTTTTTTTTTTATTTTACTAGTCCCCCTAGGGGGCTAGTGCGATCAGCAATCCGATCGCTCTGCAGTATCTGCTGATCACAGCTACAAGGCTGTAAACAGCAGATACGCTCTCTTTCTCTTTTACTGTGCCGCTGGCACAGCGAAAGTGAAAGCAAGTTAGGTGTAGTACAGGAGTCCTCACATGACCCTGTGCTACCATGACAACTATCGGGAGTCACGTGATCGCGTCACGTGACTTCCGGTATCGGGCGGTAAGTAAATGTTTACCGCGATCACGCTTATAATGGTGCTGTCACATATTGACAGCGCCATATAAGGGGTTAAACGGCACGAGCAGATAACAATTCTGCTGATGCCTAGCAGGCACACATCTCAGCTGTGAAAATCAGCTGAGATGTGCGCCGATCGCAGCATGATGCTGCCGGCAGACCGCGGGCAGTAACATTATGACCGCAAGGACGTAATTTTACGGCCCGCGGTCGTTAAGGGGTTAAAAGGAATCAGTTGGCCGGGAGCCAATAATACGTAACACGTCTCCTATTGGGTAAACTATCATAGAGCTTATTCTGCGATATATATATATATACACTGTAATGTGCTTCCTCATTTATATTAAGCTATGTCAGCATGATTCACTTGTCACATGAAAGTCCAGTCTGTCGGAGTCTTATGATGTCTGAGTGCAGATATAGGTGGGGTGCACCGTTTCAAGCACTATTTTAAATCCTGGTTTTTGGATATCTTCATATAACTCCTAATACCCATAATAGTTCATAATCTTGTCCATAACACTCTCAGTACTCCTGCATCTGGGAGGTAGTGGATTGCTTATTGAAGATGTTCATTTTGTCGCATTATCTTCAGTCTCCACAGTTTCTCTCTTCACAGTGTGTCTGATAGAGGTATTCACTTCAAATCCAGATTAAGGAGGGCTGCGTTTAAACGTCTGGATGTGATGTGTAATAGGATTGTAAGCAGATGATAAATCCAGAGTCCAATGGTCAGGTAGAGCGGTTCTACCAGATTCTTACAACTTTTCGGTGGCATGTCACAAATGCACACAACGACAACTGGGCTAAGCTATTGTCTTGGGTGGAAGTCTTGTGCTCTAATCACGTGAGCGAGGCTTCTGCAGTCACCTTTCTTTGTTATCTATGGTCAGCAACCTAACATTGCTCTCTTACAGTAACAACCAGCTCTGGTATCTCTGCAGCTGACACTCTTGGGGTGCGTGCCCAAGATCAGTGTTTGCAGCGTTTTGAACGCAGCATGATTCAGCTGCGTTCAAAACGCTGCGTTGTACAGTACAAGCATAGTGGATGGGATTTCTAGAAATCCCGTGCCCACTGTGCTTGTTTTTTTTTGCAGCAAACACTTACCTGCGGTGCGTCTTTCCAGACTGCAGCATTTCAATTGTTTACTGCGGATACGCATGCGTCATCCGTAGGGAGAACACAAGCGAGAGACCGCAGCGCACTGAACTCTGATCGTGTTTGCAAACAGCTGCGGCCTCCTGTGGAGGAGATTGTGGACCCGCAGGTCAGGACCCGCTGCATCCAGGACGCAGTGGGACCTGATCGTGGGCACATACCCTTACCAAGGATTTCTTTAAAATCTGGAACTACACTAAAACCTCTCTTAAGAGATCATCTGAGCGGATGAAGGGACATGCTGACAAGAGGCGCAGAGATTCACTGTATTTCCGTCCTGGGGGTAAGGTATGGCTCTCCTCGAAAAATATTTGTCTAAAGATGTCATCTTATACTTTGAAGTCAACAGGCGGATCAGCACTGTGTCATACAAATTGAAGCTTTCTCCTTCATTATGCTTGCCCAGCTCCTTCCATTTATCACTTCTCAATCCAATCATCATAAGCAACTTCTGGGTTCCTTACTGCACTCTTACGTTTGTCTGCTCAGAGATTGTCTTTTAAGGGAAGAACATGGCTATTAAAGGGAACCTGTCATCAGAAATTTCGCCCAAAAGCTAAAAGCTTCCCCCTCTGCAGCTCCTGGGCTGCATTCTAGGAAGGTCCCTGTTATTATTGTGCCCCATGTGAGACCAAAATAAAGCCTTTATAAAGTTCTACCTTTTTGTATGCAGCTTCTGTAAATCTGTCACGGGGGCGGGCTCTCTGGCGTCCGTTATTCTGCCTCCTGGTCCTGTATGCCGCCCCCATCGCTCCTTTCCATATCTGATGCACTGCCCACTGCTCCAGCCATCCCCGCGCATGCCCAGTGCCAGTCTCACAGGACTGAGCAGTGTGACCGCTGGTGACGTGTGCGCAGGCAAGTGATTATGGGCGGGACTGTGACTGTTATCAGCAAGTACCCGGCCATAATCTCGTGAGCGCGCAAACCTCTCCAGCATTCACACTGAGCTCAGTGTAGATGCTAGACTGTATGGGCTGCTTCCAGGGATGACGTCCCTTTGTCATGTGATAGGGGCGTGTTCGGAATACTATCACATGACAAAGGGACGTCATCCCTGGAAGCAGCCCATACAGTCTAGCATCTACACTGAGCTCAGTGTGAATGCTGGAGAGGTTTGCGCGCTCACGAGATTATGGCCGGGTACTTGCTGATAACAGTCACAGTCCCGCCCATAATCACTTGCCTGCGCACACGTCACCAGCGGTCACACTGCTCAGGCCTGTGAGACTGGCACTGGGCATGCGCGGGGATGGCTGGAGCAGTGGGCGGTGCATCAGATATGGAAAGGAGCGATGGGGGCGGCATACAGGACCAGGAGGCAGAATCACGGACGGCAGAGAGCCCGCCCCCGTGTCAGATTTACAGAAGCTGCATACAAAAAGGTAGAACTTTATAAAGGCTTTATTTTGGTCTCACATGGGGCACAATAATAACAGGGACCTTCCTAGAATGCAGCCCAGGAGCTGCAGAGGGGGAATCTTTTAGCTTTTGGGCGAAATTTCTGATGACAGGTTCCCTTTAAGGAGGTCAAAGGAAAGACCCTTTTCCTAGTTGATTGGAGGGATTTGGTCTTGAAGAGAGGTTGTGGGAATCCATGGAGAATATTCATGATCCACTTCTAAATAAATTTCTTTTGGGCCTGGTGAGGAGGGGTGTAAGGAGAGGGTACTGTAATGCTGGTGCCCTTGTGCAGTCCCACCTCTTCTCCTCAGCAGGGATGCTGATGTACTCATCACTGCGGCTGGCCTGGTTGCTTCTCTGCTCTTTCTACGGTTCACACGCTCCAGGGCCTGTGCCTGTCGCGCAGGTCTCCTGACAGTGTCCTTAAGGCAAGAGTGCGCATGCTTCCCACTTCTTAAAAGAGGCAGTGCACGTCCTCAGAAAGTGTTTGTCAGGCTATGGCTAGGAGGCATTGGGTATTTAAGGCACCTTCCCCTGTAGGGAGATTCCTGGTTAGTTTTATGCTGTCAGTACTCCAGTCTGCTGTCTGCCCGTTGTCTTAGTTATTGAACCTGTCCTGCATGTCTCCTGAACCCGAACCTGTTCTGCCAGTCCATATCCAGTACCTGTACCCATCGTGCCTGTCTGTGTACCCAAACCCGACCTGTCTGTCTCCAGTACCTGCCCGTCTAGCTTGTCTCCTGAAATACTCTGGCCCTGACATTTGGGTCAGCTGTTGCAGAACCAGGGACTGCCCTGGAGTGGTAACTGGTGTCTACTGGCAGCCCAATCCACCCTCACCATCAGAGGCACTGGTGAAAACCCTGTAAGCACTTTGTCATGCCCTCCAGGGTAAGCCCAGTCCATGGCGCAGTGAGACCAGACCTGCTAGTGTAAAAGTTACTTTATCCAGTGAATAGTTGAGAAATGCTTTAATCAGAATACCTCCTTAACATGTAGACATGTTTATTTTTGATCAGTTTACTAAATACATTAGATATCAGACAAAAGCCCCAGCAGGCTGTCTCTACAGATCATTGCTAAAAGGAAGACATGTACAGTTTATATGAAACAATTGTTTAGTGAGCGCTATCCTAGCTGATGTCTTATCACTTAAGACACAACATAGAATCCGGAGCGGAGGAGGAAATATTCATAGATTTGTAGTAGAAAGTTTTGTAACTGAACATGTGAGTGGGTTTGTGGGTGTAAAGCTCATGATTTCTGGAAGTGGGAGCAGCATTCAGAGAAATGGACCATTCCAAGACATTTCTGCATCTGCAGCGTCTGTGTGACTTTATGATACAGAGGAGCTCGGAGGATTGTGACCTAGTTACAGATAAAATGCCGGCTGTGCTCATTACTGTTGATTATTATTGTGTCTGCTAATGGAGTTACTGGTTTGGCTTTATATCCCAAGCCATGTGGCAAGGTCCAGTATAGGGTGATATTGATTTTTAGGATTGCTAAATCCAATAAGTGGCGTTAGAGTTCAACTCCTTTTTTTCTCTCACGAGGATATTTGCAAATGTTGATATGTGGTGTTATCAGGGTCAGTCTGGCCTGCCGGGGTAGCGGGAAATCCCCCGGTAGGCCCCGGGCCCTCAGTGGGCCCCTGTGCCTTATATAGTGAGGGGCAGTGTATAGCGCCGTGGGGCCGCCAGTTTCTTGGGGCCGGCGTTATGTGCAGCAGACTGAGCAGGGCCCCCACGCTCTGATGGGCACGCCTCCCACGCTCTGAGGGCCCCCCAGCCTTTCAATCACAAACTGCAGCGATAGCACAAGTTGCGTACTATCGCTGCAGTTTCCGCGGCTGCAGAAGGACCTGTGGTGGCATCACAGTCATATGATATCACCGTAGGTCCTGCACTGCGGAAGTCCCAGACCTGTCCTGGAGACCGCGCCGCTATTCAAATGTACGCGCATCTTTCAGACACGCGTACATCTGAACAGTGAGGCCAGTGACAGCACTGAGACGGAGGAGCTGCTCAGCCCCGCACTGACACAGCGGCTGTCATCACATTGCCGCCGGAGCAGCAGAGAAGAGGACGCGCAGGGCTGCAGGTAAGCACTCAGGAGGAGCTGAAGAAAAAAAAAATGTATATATTCTCACCTCTCCTCCTCGTTCCCTCCAGCTGCTTCTTCCAGACCGCAGGACATAGACCCCTCGATGATCCCATCCTCTGCACGGAGCCGTAGCTGCAGGTGACTTCATGGCTGTACTGCAGTTAAATGCTTTACGGCGCCGTAAAGCATTTAACTGCAGTAAAGTCATGATGGCATCCTGCGGCGGTGGCTCCGTGCACCGGACGAGATCATGGAGGGGTCTATGAGCCTGCGGACTGATAAGATAAGGACAGCGCAGGAACGGAGGACAGGTGAGAATTAGGGTAAGTTCACACAATGCGTTTTCGCAGCGTTTTTCGGGTGCGTTTTTGCTAGAAAACTGCATGACTTTGCTTCCCCAGCAAAGTCTATGAATTTTCGTTTTTGCTGTCTGCACACAGCGTGTGTTTTTAGCTGCGTTTTTGTTGTGCCAACAAAATCGCACCATGTCAATTATTTTTGCGTTTTTCACTGCGTTTTCCACCCATTAAGTTCAACAAGATGTTCAAAAACGCAAAGATAAACGCAACTTGCAAATACAGTATAGCTGCGTTTTAGTGCGTTTCTATGACTAAAAACGCAGCTATAAACGCAAGCGGTGGGTAGCAAAGTGACATGTACAGGAAGAGGATTCCTTCTGTTGGTAAACACAGAAGCGTGAATCCTCCCAGTACCACCACCGCTGCTTCCACCTCCCGCCCAGCGCCATGTCCGCTCCTGTGCGGCGCCATGTCCGGGCGGGAGGTGGAAGCAGCTGCAAAATCAAAAGTAAACAGTAGAATAAAAAAAAATGTCATACTCACCTGTCTGCAGACTCCCGGTGCCATGTCCGCTCCCAGCTCCTCTCCCGGTACCACCACTCTAGCTGTGTGCAGACTCCCAGGCAGCACGTCCGATAGCTGTAGGACCTGGCGGTGATCACCTGATGCGGTAAGGATAACGTTTGGAACACCATTCTAAGTCTGAACTGGGTGCAAAAACCTAAAAAAACATCATTATGGGGAGATAAGGTATGCACACCAGTGACTATGTAAGGGGAATACATGAAATAGCAGAAACTGCTGTGTGAATACTGACTTGAAAAATCCAATAGCTATGTGTAAGAGTGAAAATGTGAAAAATGGAATCTGCATTACTGCCATGAACATATGAATCAAGAGAAATTTAGCTACTGAATTGATCAATGCAATAGACCCCAACACTACGCCAAAGTATTTCTCTACGTTGGGGTCCCTAGCTTGTGTGTGTCCTCTCATGCAGTTAAAAAACTTACCGTGTATGGAAAGCTGAGACCCAGGCTATATATACGTATGATATGGATTAGCTAAATTTCTCTTGATTCATATGTTCATGGCAGTAATGCAGATTCCATTTTTCACATTTTCACTTTACATATAGCTATTGGATTTTTCAAGTCAGTATTCACACAGCAGTTTCTGCTATTCCATGTATTCCCCTTACATAGTCACTGGTGTGCATACCTTATCTCCCCATAATCACCTGATGCGGCACCTGACGCATCAGCTGATCGTAAGTCTCGCGGTGACACCGGGTTTTTGCCGCCCAGCTGGCTTAAACTATCAGCTGATGCAGTCAGGAGACTTCATCAGATGATTACCACCGGGTCCTGCAGCGATCAGACAGGAGTCAGCACAGAAGTGAGTAGTTTTGTTTTTTTTTGCACTGATGCATCAGCTGATTGTATAAACGGCATTTATACAATCAGCTGATGTGTGTTGTGATTCACGTCCTTGAACCTGACACATCATCTGATCACTTTGCCTTCCAGCAAACCGATCAGATGATATTGGATCCGGATTGGACGGCGTGGGACCCTTGACCCAGGATTACTGAGGTGGGGTTCTTTATTTCAATAAAGATGGAGTCACTAATTGTGTTGTGTTTTATTTCTAATAAAAATATTTTTTGTGTGTTGTGTTTTTTTTTAATCTTTACTAGAAATTCATGGTGGCCATGTCTGTCTAATATTGGCGTGACACCATGAATTTCGGGCTTAGAGCCAGCTGATAATATACAGCTAGCCCTAACCCCATCATTACCCAGCGAGCCACCCAACATCAAGGCAGCTGGAAGAGTTGGATACAGCGCCAGAAGATGGCGCTTATATGAAAGTGCCATTTTCTGGGGTGGCTGCAGACTGCAATTCGCAGCACTGGTGCCCAGAAAGCTTGGGCACTCTGCACTGCGGATTCCAGTCCCCAGCTGCCTAGTTGTACCTGGCTGGACTCAAAGATTGGGCGAGGCAAATTCATGAAATAATTTTAAAAAAAAAGGGCTTCCCTATATTTTTGGTTCCCAGCCAGGTACAAATAGGCAGCTAGAGGTTGGGGGCAGCCTGTACCTGCCTGCTGTACCTGGCTAGCATACAAAAATATAGCGAAGCCCACGTCATTTTTTAGGGGGGGGAACTCCTGTATACAGTCCTGGATGGAGTATGCTGAGCCTTGTAGTTCTGCTCCCCCTGCCTCTCCCTCCAGCCTACAGTCCTGGATGGAGCATGCTGAGCCTTGTAGTTCTGCAGCTGTCTGCTCTCCTGCATACACTAGTGGAGAATGAAGAAGATATTGAAGAAGGAAATGACATCAGACCTTTTTTCTTTTTTTTCAACAATCTTTAATGGCATTGTTCACTGATAAAAAAAACACATAAAAACGCAATGAGCAAAAACGCACCAAAACGTTTTTTTGCCGTGGGTGCGTTTGTGCATTTTTTGCTAAAAAAAAAACAAAAACCCCAAAAACGGACAAAAACGCAGTGTCAAAAAAACGCAGTGTGTGAACTTAGTCTAACGTGTGTGTGTGTGAATAGGGGACTGGAATGAGGACATTACTAAAGGATGGGGGGCCCATTCACACACTGCACAAGGATGGGGTGGAGCCCATTCACACACTGCACAAGGATGGGTGGGCCCATTCACACACTGCACAAGGATGGGGTGGAGCCCATTCACACACTGCACAAGGATGGGGTGGAGCCCATTCACACACTGCACAAGGATGGGTGGGCCCATTCACACACTGCACAAGGATGGGGGGGGGCCCGTTGCTACACGGCACAGGGATGGGGGGCCCGTTACCTATATACAGATCTCCTGTTTATAAAGTCATCTGTGATCACTGTATTACCTGTGCACTGACACTATATACAGAGCTCCTGTGTATAATGGCAATGATGGTAATATTAACCCCTTCACGACCGGCCGATTTTTCGCTTTCCGTTTTTTTTTTTCGCCATTCTTTTTCTAAGAGACGTAACTTTTTTATTTTTCAGTCAATATGGTCATGTGAGGGCTCATTTTTTGCGGAACGAGCTGTACTTTTAAATGAAACCATCAGTTTTCCCATATAGTGTACTAGAAAATGGCAAAAAAATTCCAAATGCTGAAAAATTGCAAAAAAAGTGCGATAGCACTATGGTTTTTGAGATATTTTATTCACTGTGTTCACTATATGGTAAAACTGATGTGTGGGTGTGATGCCTCAGGTCAGTGCGAGTTCGTAGACACCAAACATGTATAGGTTTACTTTTATATAAGGGGTTAAAAAAAAATCGGAAGTTTGTCCGAAAAAAGTGGCGCACGTTTTACGCCATATTCCGTGACCCGTAGCGTTCTCATTTTTCGGGATCTTAGGCTCAATGACGGCTTATTTTTTGCGTCTCGAGCTGACGTTTTTAACGGTACCATTTTTGCGCAGATGCTACGTTTTGATCGCCTCTTATTGCATTTTGCGCAAAAGTTGTGGCGACAAAAAAACGTCGTTTTGGCGTTTGGAATTTTTTTGCCGCTACGCCGTTTACTGATCAGATTAATTGATTTTATATTTTGATAGATCGGGCGTTTCTGAACGCGGCGATACCAAATGTGTGTATATTTTTTATTTTTTTAACCCTTTAATTTTCAATGGGGCGAATGGGGGGTGATTTGAACTTTTAGGTTTTTTTGTTTTTTTTTAATTTTTTAAAACTTATTTTTTAACTTTTTTTTTTTATTTTACTAGTCCCCCTAGGGGGCTATTGCGATCAGCATTCCAATCGCTCTGCAGTATCTGCTGATCACAGCCACAAGGCTGTAAACAGCAGATACGCTCTCTTTCTCTTTTGCTGTGCCCCGGGCACAGCGAAAGTGAAACTAAGTCAGGTGTAGTACAGGAGTCATCACATGACCCTGTGCTACCATGACAACTATCGGGAGTCACGTGATCGCGTCACGTGACTTCCGGTTTCGGCGGTAAGTAAAAACTTTACCGCGATCGCGCTTATAATGGCGCTGTCATGTATTGACAGCGCCATATAAGGGGTTAATCGGCACGAGCAGATAACGATTCTGCTCGTGCCTAGCAGGCACACATCTCAGCTGTGAAAATCAGCTGAGATGTGTGCCGATCGCGGCATGCTGCCGCCGGAGGACCGCGGGCAGTAAGATTATGTCATTTAGGACGTAATTTTACGGCCCGCGGTCGTTAAGGGGTTAATGTTATTAGTATTGTGGTTTTTATTCATGATCATTTATTGTAGTATTCGTCATTGTGTAGTAGTAATATGTGGTCTTGTCATGGTTTGGTGGTATTTGTCTCTTGTATGTAGTATTATTTGGTAGTCTGGTCATAGTGTCGTGGTATTTCTCCCTTGTATGTGATATTTGGTTACTATGTGGTCTAATTATGGTGTGGCGGTATTACTCTCTTGTATGTGGTTGTGTTTGATCACTATGTATTGGTAATATGTTATCTGGTAATGGTGTGGTGGTATTTCTCTCTTGTATGTGATTGTAGTCGGTCACTACAGTATGTGGTGGTAATATGTTGAAAAAACAAAAAGCCAGCACTAAATGTGTACTTCAGCACTAAAAATTCCAAACTGTACTTATTATAAAAATTTTGAGATTTTTGGCAAAAAATTGCAATTTCTTGAGCTACCTCGCCACGTCACGGCAAATCTCATTTGAGGCAGTCCTACACTAAAATATTTTTATAAAATGTGCCATACGGCCTCACATATGAATAGTAGAACTGCTCTTAGCAGCACTCACCTGGTCTATTTCAATCCCGTACCCATGACTGAGTCATGGCTGTAGGCGGGACAGGTCCAAGCAAATGCTGCATGAAGTAAATAGCCTGTGGACAGGGCCCGATGACTGAATGTGAACAGTCACCAACCGCCAAAATCTAGACAAGTGGAATACATCCCAAATTGGGGTGCATAGCATGGTGGGGGTCAGCCACCGACCAATTCAATGAAGAAAAACAAAAAGCCAGCACTAAATCTGCACTTTATGGTGGTAATATGTTGTCTCGTCATGGTGTGGCGGTATTTCTCTCTTGTATGTGATTGTATTCGGTCACTACAGTATGTGGTGGTAATATGTTGTCTGGTCACGGTGTGGCGGTATTTCCCCCTTGTATGTGGTATTATTGGTCTTGGTATAGTGGATTGTGTTGTGTATGGAGGTCACTTTTTCTCTCTAACAATATGGGGAAGATTCTTTATTTCCAATAGTTTAAATATTTGAATGTTTAACCCCTCGCCGTCCTGTGACTATTGCACTGCAGCAAATATGCACTTACAGAGGTTCTCCAGTGAAAACAAGTAATCACCTTTACTAAGGCCACGTGCACACAGTATTTGGTGAGTTTTTTATCTCAGTATTTGAAGCCAAAACCAGGAATTGTAAAATCAGTAAAATGAGAGGAAAAGTATAATAGAAAGACGAGCACAGCTTCTGCATTTTTCACCCACTCCTGATTTTGGCTACAAATACTGATGTAAGATACTGACCAAATACTGACAGTGTGAATGTGGCCTAAGTATGTGATAACTTATTCATCAGTGGGGTCTGATTGCTGGGACCCGAACTGATTGGCAAAATATGCAACTTTTATCCCCATTACACTGGAGCTCATGTCCGACTCGACCCCTGATCCATTAATTCCCTCGGTGGCTGCGAGCGCTGTGCTTGTTTTTATCTGACCGGTCCATTTGGATGAATGAAGCTGCGGTCAGACATCCCACCTGTTGCCGCTGCATTGTATAATGGTCATATAAGTGCCCTGTCAGGGATAAAAGTTCCTCATTTTCCCGATCGGTGCGGTTTCCATTGGTCTGGTTCCACCGATCAATAATTTATAACCAACCTAACCTGTGGCTCGGTGATAACTTGTCACCAAAGATCCAATTACTGCAAACTACTGTAATTGTACAGAGTTATTGTGTGTGCACAGGAGATGTGCAGGAGGCGCCTGTGCTTTACAGTCAGCGCTAAACTATAACGGGCATAGCAGCTAATAGATACCGTATTTTTCGGACTAAAAGACGCACCTGACCATAAGACGCACCCTGGTTTTAGAGGAGGAAAATAGGAAAATAAAATTTTAACCAAAAAATATGGTCATGACACACTGTTATGGGGCGAGGCTCTGCTGCTGACACTGTTATGGGGGTAATGTCCCCAAATTCTCTACTAAGGTACCCCATCCTGGTAACGATCCTCCTGCCTTGTATATGATCCTGCTCATATACCCCCGTCCTGCTCATAAAATACCCCCCATCCATCCTGCTCATAAAATACCCCCCATCCATCCTGCTCATGATATACCCCCCATCCATCCTGCTCATGATATACCCCCCATCCATCCTGCTCATGATATACCCCCCATCCATCCTGCTCATGATATACCCCCCCATCCATCCTGCTCATGATATACCCCCCATCCATCTTGCTCATGATATACGCCCCATCCATCCTGCTCATGATATACCCCCCCATCCATCCTGCTCATGATATGCCCCCCCCATCCATCTTGCTCATGATATACCCCCCATCCATCCTGCTCATGATATACCCCCCCATCCATCCTGCTCATGATATACCCCCCCCATCCATCCTGCTCATGATATACCCCCCCATCCATCCTGCTCATGATATACCCCCCCATCCATCCTGCTCATGATATACCCCCCCATCCATGTATATGGCCTGTGGCACAGAAAAAAAAAAATAAACGTTTATACTTCCCTTTCCTCACTCCCTGAAGCACCGATCTGTCTCAGCTGCAGCGCCGCTGTGTGGAGCCGTCACCGTTGTCTGCAGCATCGCGAATCGATGTCTTCCTGTCTGTGCCGGTCAGCTGAGCTGGTGGACACTAGAGGCGCGCACAGCGATGACGTCATCACTGTGTGCGCCGCTAGTGTCCAGATCAGCTGACCGGCACAGACAGGAAGACGTCGCGCGATACTGCAGGGGGACGGCTCCACACGCAGTGATGGGTGAGTGTACTGATTCACTGCTTCCCGCGCTGATAATGATGCACGGGGGGGCAGTGAATACAGCTGCACATGATCACTCCAGGCTGTAGTTGCCAGGGGTGATCACGTCCGGCTGTTAATTATGCGCGCACCCAGCCGCCCATCACCCCGCCCACCTGTCAGTGCCGGTTTCGCTGAGAGATGATGGGCGGGAGGATGGGCGTGCATATGTAATGAGCGGGCCCACGTGGTCACGGCAGGCGCTGCTGCAGCCTGCTCGTGCCCCCGATGGCCCGCTCCACCGCAGCACCCACAATCCCAGCCGCAGCCCTATAGTCAGACCCCACTTTCCTCCAACATTTGGGGGAAAAAGTGCATCTTATGGTCCGAAAAATACGGTATTTGCATGTAGCTGTAGGGTGGGCCCCTAGAGTTATTTCCCCTGGTGGGCCCCAGACACCCCAGTCCGACCCTGGGTGTTATGGTTAATATTTTATATTAAGTTTTGATTATCATTTAAGCAATTTATAAATCTTTAAAATTTTTGTATTAGCTTTATAAGTGTTATTCATAAAAGCAATAGCACTGGGTGTAGTCTCTTTAAAGAGGCCTTTGTCTAAAGTTTCTTTGTTACTGAAGGTCCAGAAAACTGGACAGATCTGGCTTTAAGGAATTCAGCAGGATCCATAATTTACGATTTTGTTATTTCCAACTTTCATTCCATTTTTGGTCATGTCCTCAGCCGTCCCCTTTTCTTTTGTGGTTTTAATAAACTACTGTTTGGGCATCTGAGATTCAGACAAAGCCTGGTACACGGACATTGACTGTGTGTTCTTGTGTTTGTCTCCGATGCATCGCTATTACTTGGACCAACATTGGCAGACCTGGAGATCATTTTGCATCTCACCCTAAATTAGCTCTCCCAGGAAAGGGGTTTCCACAACAATGGCGTCACCAAATCTAAATCTGGGATACTCTGAGGAGTTCAAAAGAGGAGGTTTTGGATACCTAGGAGTCTGGAAAAGGAATATGGTCCAAAAATATTGTATTAATCATTGACCTAGACAGAAAACTGTCAACAAGTAGATATTTTAGACAAATTATATATGCACTAGTCTGGTCTATAAATCCAAAGTTAAAAACACCTGCTACAATTTTGTTTACTTAAATCATTGGTCCATATGGAAAATTTGCCTTGTGTACTGTACTGGCACACTGGCTGCAGTGGTTCCATGTGCTGTTCGTGGGGGCATAGAAACAGCACAAATACATATAATGCGCTCATCTGAATGAGCTGTTGGGAATCTAATCATGGAGCCTGTCAGGAGGATTGACACTCAGATTACTCTAACCCCTGCACTATGACAATGACCCTAAACATACCAGTAAACCCACTAATCAATGGCTGGGGAAACATGAAATGAAAGACCTTTGAAAGACTAGGTCAAAGCTTTATTCTAAATCCCATAAAGATGCATTGGCTCCATGTAAGATTTCCTGTGCATGATATCGATGGGAAAGAAGGAAACAAAATCCCCCATAGATCAGCAGAGAGGACAAATCTGCACTTATTTATGAATATTTTAGGCAGCATCTTAAATTAGTATTTGAAAACCAACAATAGAAAAAAACATAAGTGACGTATAATAAAACATTTGCACGTTCTTCATATTTTGGACTTACTCCTAGCTTGGGCGGCTTACATACACTAATGCCCGATACTGAATTACTAATTTCAGGGTTTTGGTTTTTTTTTTTTGCTTAATTCCATCACTTTTATCGTTATACACCATTTGAATGAAGATCAAAACTGATACATACATAGTTACACATGTTTAATTTATCCTTATATCCACATTTATTGTCCCCAAAGGATCCATGACACCAGGTAAATGTAATTTAGGTGCTTGGCAGCTTTGATTTATGCAATAAAAAAAAAGTTTAATCTCTACAAATAACATTATTGACTTGTAAAAAAGATAAAATATTTTTACTTTAATTTCTTTGTAAAACATTTTTCATATTAAGCATCAAAACAGCTTCCCCTGTGTGTGACTTCTCTGATGAGTATGAAGTTTGTCTTTGCTAATAAAGCATTTTCCACATTCGGAGCATGAATACGGCTTCTCTACTGTGTAACTTCTCAGATGTTTAACCTCAAATGATTTGTGTAAAGAAACATTTTCCACAATCTGATTGTGAGCTCTCTTATGTCTGACAAAACTTGATTCATATATAAAACATATCCCACATTCACTACATGTAAATGGCTTCTCTCCAGTGTGATCTCTTTGATGATCACTTAGCAGAGCTTCAGTATTAAACCGTTTCCCACATTCTGAACATGAATATATCTTTTCTTCTGTGTGCATTTTCACATGAGAAATATGATCTGCTTTACTCAATAAACATTTTCCACATTCTGAACAAGAATATGTCTTCTCTCCTGTGTGGATTTTCACATGAGAAAGAAGATCTCTTTTACTCAAAAAACATTTTCCACATTCGGAACATGAGTATGTATTTCCTGTGTGAATTCTCTCATGCGCAGTCAGACTTGATTTATGTTTAAAAACTTTCTCACATTTTGAACATGAATACAGATTCTCTCCAATGTGAGTTCTGTGATGTGCAACAAGATGTGATTTTAACATAAAACATTTCCCACATTCTGAACATGAATACGGCCTCTCCCCTGTGTGACTTCTCTGATGTTTAACAAGAAGAGATTTTACAATATAACATTTCCCACATTCTAGACATGAATACGGCTTGTCTCCTGTGTGAATACTCTTATGCGTTATACAATGTGATTTTCTTGTAAAACATTTCCCACATTCTGAACATGAATACAGCTTCTCTCCTGTGTGAGTTCTCTTATGTATATCAAGAAGAGATTTTTTAATGAAACATTTCCCACATTCTGAACATGAAAACAGCTTCTCTCCTGTGTGAATTCTTTGATGTTTAACAAGATTAGATTTTTTTGAAAAACATTTACCCCATTCGGAACATGAACATGACATCTCGCTTTTGTGACTTTTCTCATGTACAACAAGATTTGATTTGCTTGTAAAACATTTTCCACATTTTGAACATGAATACGGCTTCTCTCCTGTGTGAATTCTTTGATGTAGAACAAGAGTTGATTTGCTTGCAAAAGGTTTCCCACATTCTGAACATGAATACGGCTTCTCTCCTGTGTGAATTCTAAGGTGTGCAAGAAGAGTTGATTTTACGTTAAAACATTTCCCACATTCTGAACATGAGTATGGCTTCTCTCTTCTGCGACTTCTATTGTATTTATCAGGATCTTCTCGATGTTCGTTAAAGGTAATAAGGTTTTCTCCTGAGGACTGACACAGGTTATCTTCATTTGTTACATTATATTCTAGCGATAAGATCACATTTCCTCCAGAATGATCATTTATGTTTTCTGTTGGAGATAAAAATAGATTACTTTTTTAAATCACGACTTTGTAAGTTTGTCTAACATTCCTATTAGACTGGAATAAACACTTGGCATTTTGTATGCAGGTTTTTGAACCAAAACTCCTGTGCCCATTCGATACATGGCACCTGCAATGTGACCTGCATGTACATCAAATTTTGGTAAGGGATCAATAAATCTTTGAGTAATAGGAACCAAAAATTGACAGCTCAATTTCAATTAGTCACCTCTTCTTCTACTAAAGAAATTTTATAAACCCAAATTGGTTACAGTAAATAATCCATCTTAATTCCTCCACTCCTTCCTGGTGAAACCTTTTGTTTTATAAGAATTGGAAACACTTTTGGATTTTCAAACCTCACACACAAAGTGCCTTGCAAAAGTATTCACCCCCTTGTGTCAAACTACCAGATAGAGGGAGAGAAAGACAAAGACCCATTGCTCCCAGAACCATGCTTACACTGAGAGGGGCGTGACTAATTTCTTACCTAATCTTCACCAGAGCCTCTGATGGTGAGGTTGGACTTACCTGACAATAGGCACGAGGTACCACTCCAGGGCAGCTCCTGGTTGTCAAGCTCCACTAAGGGGACTGGCTGGCGCAATGTGAGACATGAGGAAGAGAGTACCTGCCACTAGGGAAGGATAACTCAAACTTACTCTGAGTAACACTGAGTTCCCTGATGTTCCTAGATGTGTTATTTCAACCCTTGCAGCGATTATGTTCCTATCCCTATCCTCCCTTGAACACAACCCGGACTAGTGTGGAGGGCAGAAGGAACACTAGTCTCGCTCCAGGTTAAAGACACAGAGGATAAGACAGGCAGTGGTAAAAAAAAAAAAAAACAAAAACACAACAATCATACAAACCACACCAGACTACAGGAAGGAGCAAAGAGAACATATAAGTGAGGCAAACAATGAAGGACTAAAAGGTTGGGGAGACGTCAAACAAATTTTCAAGCAGCAATCTCTGGCTACGGCTGCTTAAATGAATTTGACAACAGCTCACAACTCTAAACCAAGGCCTAGATATATCACAGCTATCACTGGCAACTTCCTAAGCTGAAAGGAGAGGATTCATAACAGAGAAGAGTGGAAAAATCATAACAGCTGAGATAACCCAGGATGAAATGCCCTAAGGAGTCCAAACGAACTGCTTAAGCCTTACAGCATTGGACCAAGGAGAAGCTGCTCAGCTAACTGGAAAGCAAAGCAGATTCAACCTGTGCAAGTGTATGTGCAACCATGCTGTTGTGAATGGCATCCAAGTGGGTGCTGGTGTGGAGCTCCCTCTGGTGGCCAGGAATGGTAATGAAATGGAGTCTGAATCGGTGACTCAAACAGGTGGTGGAATTAATTAGGAATTCAGGAAGTCCTATTGCAGATCAGCCTAGTGTATTTAGGAGAGCACTTTCTGCCTGGCAGCCGCCGGTGATAAAGGTTTCCTACTGCTTCTGAAGATGGCTGGGAGTTTTCCCTTCAATTTCTCCCATTTATTCTGTGCCTGAATCTACTCCAGATAAATTCACTAGTTTCTGTGCTTAATTGCAGAAAATTACACTTAAGGGTGTTTCTGCTTATACCATTTGGTTCTGTGTTTGGTTTCTTGTATGTGAGAATCTGTCTCTCTGCTTTTGTGAGCAGGGCAGTTCCTCCAGCAAGAAAGGGAGCTTGCTTCCTGTTCATGTTTGAATTATTTGCACTTTAGAATATTGTTTGTTCTGTGATTTTTTTCTTCCCATTATATCTGCAGTTCTGTTTTAAAGGGAACCTGTCAGCAGAAATTTCGCCCAAAAGCTAAAAGCTTCCCTCTCTGCAGCTCCTGGGCTGCATTCTAGAAAGGTCCCTGTTATTATTGTGCCCCATGTGAGACCAAAATAAAGAGTTTATAAAGTGCTACCTTTTTGTGTTCAGATAGTGTAAATGTGACACGGGGGCGGGCTCTCTGCCGTCCGTTATTCTGCCCCCTGGTCCTGTATGCCGCCCCCATCGCTCCTTTCCATCGCTGATTCACCGCCCACTGCTCCAGCCATCCCCGCGCATGCCCAGTGCCAGTCTCACGGGACTGAGCAGTGTGACCGCTGGTGACGTGTGCGCAGGCAAGTGATTATGAGCGGGGCTGTGATTGTTATCAGCAAGTACCCGCCCATAATCTCGTGAGCGCGCAAACCTCACCAGCGGTCACACTGTGCTCAGGGTAGTGCTAGACTGTATGGGCTGCTTCCAGGGATGACGTCCCTTTTGTCACGTGATAGTATTTTGAACACGCCCCTATCACGTGACAAAAGAGCGGTTTTGCCTTGAGGAATGGGCAAAAATCCAACTCCTTCCAGTGAGCTGTTTCCTCTGGTGAACTGCAATCTTCAAGTCCGACCACAAATTCTCCATTGGATTAAGGTCTGGGCTGTGACTTGGCTGCTCCAATACATTTACATGTTATGCCCCTCGAGTGTTGCTTTAGCAGTAGCTTTGGGTCATTGTCTTGTTGGAAGGTGAACCACCGTCCAGTCTCAAATCACCGACAGACTGAAAACAGACTGAGGTGATGTGGGCACTAGAAAGTGACTTTAGCGATACCGGTCTATGTGCTGTGGTGATCCAGCTTCTGATGAATTTCTCTATGCTATTCTAGTGCTTTGTAGAAATACTCGTTTGATTATTTCCTCCCTTTTCTTTATTTCCTCCTGAGCACGTTTTGTCTATACCTCTGAGATTGCTGTGAGCTTGTCTTTGGGTTCCCCAGTCTGTCTTTCTGTGTGGGATTTACCACTCCAGTCCTGGCTCTCTCCTGGTTTGGGGGTGAGGGGGTATTAGACCTAGGGCTGATCAGGAATCAAGGCTACGCTGGCGGTCCAGACCTCGCCACCATCAGGCATACCTCTGGAATAAGGGACAGTTAGGGCCCCTGAGCCTGATGGCCAATTTAAAAGTCCTATTCCCAGTTTCTAAGTCGCTCCCGTGACACTGGTCTTTGCTTCCCCAGTAACAGTGTCTGAGAAGATCTCATCAATAATCAGATGCAGCATAAAGGAGACCCCTGTAAACCATCTCCCAGAGGAGACCGGCTCATCTTCCATGATCATCAGTGCACATTCAGAGAAAGGCAAAATCATCACACACACGTGGTCAAAATTGTTGGTCCCCCTCGTCCCTCGTTTAATGAAATAAAAACCTCACAATGGTCACAGAAATAACCTGAATCTGACAAAAGTTATAATAAAAAATTTATGAAAATAAACAAATGAAAGTCAGACATTGCTGCTATTCTGCTTCCACAGAAATAAAAAAAACAAAAAACTAAACCTCATGAAACAAGCCTGGACAGAAATGATGGTACCCCTGAAACTAACGTGAGAGTAGGGACATGTTAAGTCAAGGTATGTCCACTAATTAGCATCACAGGTGTCTACAATGTTGTAGTCAGTCAGTGGGCCTGTATATAGGGCTACAGATACTCACTGTGCTGTTTGGTGACACGGTGTGTACCACAGTCAACATGGACCAGAGGAAACGAAGGAAAGGAGTTGTCTCAGGAGATTAGAAAGAAATTATAGACAAGCATGTTAAAAGGTAAAGGTTATAAGACCATCTACAAGCAGCTTGATTGTTCCTGTGACTACAGCTGCACATATAATTCAGAAATTTAAGATCCATGGGACTGTAGCCAACCTCCCTGGACGTGGCCGGAGGAGGTAAATTGATGACAAATCATACAATAATATGAATGGTAACAAAAGGGCCCAGAAAAACTTATAAATAGATTAAAGGTGAACTTCAAGCTCAAGGAACATCAGTGTCAGATGGCACTATTTGTTCTTGTTTGAGCCAAAGTGGTCTTCATGGAAAACGACCAAGGAGGACACCATTATTGAAAAAAAGGAGGCGGAAGAGGGGGAGGGCGCCATAATTTCTGTCCAAGCCAATTTCATGAGTGGAAGCAGAAAAGCAGCAGTGTCTGACTTTCATTTATTCATTTTCATAGATTTTATTATTTATTACTTTTGTCAGATTCAGGTTATTTCTGTGACCTTTGTGGGATTTTCTTTCATTAAACGAGGGGCGAGGGGTAATAACAAATTTGACCACGTGTATAACAAAGGTCATACTAAAAGGTCATAGTAGACGTAAGAACAGCCTGAGACAATAGTACATCTCTACGACATCTGCTAGTGCCGACCACAAAAAACAACCACAATGACCACGAAGAAAGATCAGAAGTCCCCACTAACCTGATGATACAGGAGACCGGTGCTCCTCCATAACAACGTCCTTATACTGATCCCGGTGTCCTTCTACATAATCCCACTGCTCCACGGAGAAATAGAGAGCGACGTCCTGACACCGGAGAGGAACCTGACAACCAACGAGACCAAAATCACCCAGAATCCTCCAGTGTACACTGTATAATCTCCCAGCAGTCTCCTCTCATCACCCAGAATCCTCCAGTGTACACTGTATAATCTCCCAGCAGTCTCCTCTCATCCCCCAGAATCCTCCGGTGTACACTGTATAATCTCCCAGCAGTCTCCTCTCATCCCCCAGAATCCTCCGGTGTACACTGTATAATCCCCCAGCAGTCTCCTCTCATCCCCCAGAATCCTCCGGTGTACACTGTATAATCTCCCAGCAGTCTCCTCTCATCCCCCAGAATCCTCTGGTGTACACTGTACAATCTCCCAGCAGTCTCCTCTCATGCCCCAGAATCCTCCAGTGTACACTGTATAATCTCCCAGCAGTCTCCTCTCATCCCCCAGAATCCTCTGGTGTACACTGTATAATCTCCCAGCAGTCTCCTCTCATCCCCCAGAATCCTCCAGTGTACACTGTATAATCTCCCAGCAGTCTCCTCTCATCCCCCAGAATCCTCTGGTGTACACTGTATAATCTCCCAGCAGTCTCCTCTCATGCCCCAGAATCCTCCAGTGTACACTGTATAATCTCCCAGCAGTCACCTCTCATCACCCAGAATCCTCCAGTGTACACTGTATAATCTCCCAGCAGTCTCCTCTCATCCCCCAGAATCCTCTGGTGTACACTGTATAATCTCCCAGCAGTCTCCTCTCATGCCCCAGAATCCTCCAGTGTACACTGTATAATCTCCCAGCAGTCTCCTCTCATCCCCAGAATCCTCCGGTGTACACTGTATAATCTCCCAGCAGTCTCCTCTCATCCCCCAGAATCCTCCAGTGTACACTGTATAATCTCCCAGCAGTCTCCTCTCATCCCCCAGAATCCTCCAGTGTACACTGTATAATCTCCCAGCAGTCTCCTCTCATCCCCCAGAATCCTCTGGTGTACACTGTATAATCTCCCAGCAGTCTCCTCTCATCCCCCAGAATCCTCCGGTGTACACTGTATAATCTCCCAGCAGTCTCCTCTCATCCCCCAGAATCCTCCAGTGTACACTGTATAATCTCCCAGTAGTCTCCTCTCATCCCCCAGAATCCTCCGGTGTACACTGTATAATCTCCCAGCAGTCTCCTCTCATCACCCAAAATCCTCCAGTGTACACTGTATAATCTCCCAGAAGTCTCCTCTCATCCCCCAGAATCCTCCAGTGTACACTGTATAATCTCCCAGCAGTCTCCTCTCATCCCCCAGAATCCTCCAGTGTACAATGTATAATCTCCCAGCAGTCTCCTCTCATCACCCAGAATCCTCCGGTGTACACTGTATAATCTCCCAGCAGTCTCCTCTCATCCCCCAGAATCCTCCGGTGTACACTGTATAATCTCCCAGCAGTCTCCTCTCATCACCCAAAATCCTCCAGTGTACACTGTATAATCTCCCAGAAGTCTCCTCTCATCCCCCAGAATCCTCCAGTGTACACTGTATAATCTCCCAGCAGTCTCCTCTCATCCCCCAGAATCCTCCAGTGTACACTGTATAATCTCCCAGCAGTCTCCTCTCATCCCCAGAATCCTCCAGTGTACACTGTATAATCTCCCAGCAGTCTCCTCTCATCCCCCAGAATCTTCCGGTGTACACTGTATAATTTCCCAGCAGTCTCCTCTCATCCCCCAGAATCCTCCAGTGTACACTGTATAATCCACCAGCAGTCTCCTCTCATCCCCCAGAATCCTCCAGTGCACACTGTATAATCTCCCAGCAGTCTCCTCTCATCCCCCAGAATCCTCCAGTGTATACTGTATAATCTCCCAGCAGTCTCCTCTCATCCCCCAGAATCCTCTGGTGTACACTGTATAATCTCCCAGCAGTCACCTCTCATCCCCCAGAATCCTCCAGTGTACACTGTATAATCTCCCAGCAGTCTCCTCTCATCCCCCAGAATCCTCCAGTGTACACTGTATAATCTCCCAGCAGTCTCCTCTCATCCCCCAGAATCCTCCAGTGTACACTGTATAATCTCCCAGCAGTCTCCTCTCATCATCCAGAATCCTCCAGTGTACACTGTATAATCTCCCAGCAGTCTCCTCTCATCCCCCAGAATCCTCCGGTGTACACTGTATAATCTCCCAGCAGTCTCCTCTCATCCCCCAGAATCCTCCAGTGTACACTGTATAATCTCCCAGCAGTCTCCTCTCATCCCCCAGAATCCTCCAGTGTACACTGTATAATCTCCCAGCAGTCTCCTCTCATCCCCCAGAATCCTCTGGTGTACACTGTATAATCTCCCAGCAGTCTCCTCTCATCCCCCAGAATCCTCCGGTGTACACTGTATAATCTCCCAGCAGTCTCCTCTCATCCCCCAGAATCCTCCAGTGTACACTGTATAATCTCCCAGTAGTCTCCTCTCATCCCCCAGAATCCTCCGGTGTACACTGTATAATCTCCCAGCAGTCTCCTCTCATCACCCAAAATCCTCCAGTGTACACTGTATAATCTCCCAGCAGTCTCCTCTCATCCCCCAGAATCCTCCAGTGTACAATGTATAATCTCCCAGCAGTCTCCTCTCATCACCCAGAATCCTCCGGTGTACACTGTATAATCTCCCAGCAGTCTCCTCTCATCCCCCAAAATCCTCCAGTGTACACTGTATAATCTCCCAGAAGTCTCCTCTCATCCCCCAGAATCCTCCAGTGTACACTGTATAATCTCCCAGCAGTCTCCTCTCATCCCCCAGAATCCTCCAGTGTATACTGTATAATCTCCCAGCAGTCTCCTCTCATCCCCCAGAATCCTCCAGTGTATACTGTATAATCTCCCAGCAGTCTCCTCTCATCCCCCAGAATCCTCCAGTGTACACTGTATAATCTCCCAGCAGTCTCCTCTCATCCCCCAGAATCCTCCAGTGTACACTGTATAATCTCCCAGCAGTCTCCTCTCATCCCCCAGAATCTTCCGGTGTACACTGTATAATTTCCCAGCAGTCTCCTCTCATCCCCCAGAATCCTCCAGTGTACACTGTATAATCCACCAGCAGTCTCCTCTCATCCCCCAGAATCCTCCAGTGCACACTGTATAATCTCCCAGCAGTCTCCTCTCATCCCCCAGAATCCTCCAGTGTATACTGTATAATCTCCCAGCAGTCTCCTCTCATCCCCCAGAATCCTCTGGTGTACACTGTATAATCTCCCAGCAGTCACCTCTCATCCCCCAGAATCCTCCAGTGTACACTGTATAATCTCCCAGCAGTCTCCTCTCATCCCCCAGAATCCTCCAGTGTACACTGTATAATCTCCCAGCAGTCTCCTCTCATCCCCCAGAATCCTCCAGTGTACACTGTATAATCTCCCAGCAGTCTCCTCTCATCATCCAGAATCCTCCAGTGTACACTGTATAATCTCCCAGCTGTCTCCTCTCATCCCCCAGAATCCTCCAGTGTACACTGTATAATCTCCCAGCAGTCTCCTCTCATCCCCCAGAATCCTCCAGTGTACACTGTATAATCTCCCAGCAGTCTCCTCTCATCCCCCAGAATCCTCCGGTGTACACTGTATAATCCCCCAGAATCCTCCGGTGTACACTGTATAATCCCCCAGCAGTCTCCTCTCATCCCCCAGAATCCTCCGGTGTACACTGTATAATCTCCCAGCAGTCTCCTCTCATCCCCCAGAATCCTCCAGTGTACACTGTATAATCTCCCTGCAGTCTCCTCTCATCCCCCAGAATCCTCCAGTGTACACTGTATAATCTCCCAGCAGTCTCCTCTCATCCCCCAGAATCCTCTGGTGTACACTGTATAATCTCCCAGCAGTCTCCTCTCATCCCCAAGAATCCTCCAGTGTACACTGTATAATCTCCCAGCAGTCTCCTCTCATCCCCCAGAATCTTCCAGTGTACACTGTATAATCTCCCTGCAGTCACCTCTCATCCCCCAGAATCCTCCAGTGTACACTGTATAATCTCCCAGCAGTCTCCTCTCATCCCCCAGAATCCTCCAGTGTACACTGTATAATCTCCCAGCAGTCTCCTCATCCCCCAGAATCCTCCAGTGTACACTGTATAATCTCCCAGCAGTCTCCTCTCATCCCCCAGAATCCTCCAGTGTACACTGTATAATCTCCCAGCAGTCTCCTCTCATCCCCCAGAATCCTCCGGTGTACACTGTATAATCCCCCAGCAGTCTCCTCTTATCCCCCAGAATCCTCCGGTGTACACTGTATAATCCCCCAGCAGTCTCCTCTCATCCCCAGAATCCTCCAGTGTACACTGTATAATCTCCCAGCAGTCTCCTCTCATCCCCCAGAATCCTCCAGTGTACACTGTATAATCTCCCAGCAGTCTCCTCTCATCCCCCAGAATCCTCCAGTGTACACTGTATAATCTCCCAGCAGTCTCCTCTCATCCCCCAGAATCCTCCAGTGTACACTGTATAATCTCCCAGCAGTCTCCTCTCATCCCCCAGAATCCTCCAGTGTACACTGTATAATCTCCCAGCAGTCACCTCTCATCCCCCAGAATCCTCCAGTGTACACTGTATAATCTCCCAGCAGTCTCCTCTCATCCCCCAGAATCCTCCGGTGTACACTGTATAATCTCCCAGCAGTCTCCTCTCATCCCCCAGAATCCTCCAGTGTACACTGTATAATCTCCCAGCAGTCTCCTCTCATCCCCCAGAATCCTCCAGTGTACACTGTATAATCTCCCAGCAGTCTCCTCTCATCCCCCAGAATCCTCCAGTGTACACTGTATAATCTCCCAGCAGTCTCCTCTCATCCCCCAGAATCCTCCAGTGTACACTGTATAATCTCCCAGCAGTCTCCTCTCATCCCCCAGAATCCTCCACTGTATACTGTATAATCTCCCAGCAGTCTCCTCTCATCCCCCAGAATCCTCCGGTGTACACTGTATAATCTCCCAGCAGTCACCTCTCATCCCCCAGAATCCTCCAGTGTACACTGTATAATCTCCCAGCAGTCTCCTCTCATCCCCCAGAATCCTCCGGTGTACACTGTATAATCTCCCTGCAGTCACCTCTCATCCCCCAGAATCCTCCAGTGTACACTGTATAATCTCCCAGCAGTCTCCTCTCATCCCCCAGAATCCTCCAGTGTACACTGTATAATCTCCCAGCAGTCTCCTCTCATCCCCCAGAATCCTCCAGTGTACACTGTATAATCCCCCAGCAGTCTCCTCTCATCCCCCAGAATCCTCCAGTGTACACTGTATAATCTCCCAGCAGTCTCCTCTCATCCCCCAGAATCCTCCGGTGTACACTGTATAATCTCCCAGCAGTCTCCTCTCATCCCCCAGAATCCTCCAGTGTACACTGTATAATCCCCCAGCAGTCTCCTCTCATCCCCCAGAATCCTCCAGTGTACACTGTATAATCTCCCTGCAGTCACCTCTCATCCCCCAGAATCCTCCAGTGTACACTGTATAATCTCCCAGCAGTCACCTCTCATCCCCCAGAATCCTCCGGTGTACACTGTATAATCTCCCAGCAGTCTCCTCTCATCCCCCAGAATCCTCCGGTGTACACTGTATAATCTCCCAGCAGTCTCCTCTCATCCCCCAGAATCCTCCAGTGTACACTGTATAATCCCCCAGCAGTCTCCTCTCATCCCCCAGAATCCTCCAGTGTACACTGTATAATCTCCCAGCAGTCTCCTCTCATCCCCCAGAATCCTCTGGTGTACACTGTATAATCTCCCTGCAGTCTCCTCTCATCCCCCAGAATCCTCTAGTGTACACTGTATAATCTCCCAGCACCCTCCTCTCATCCCCCAGAATCCTCCAGTGTACACTGTATAATCTCCCAGCAGTCTCCTCTCATCCCCCAGAATCCTCCAGTGTACACTGTATAATCTCCCAGCAGTCTCCTCTCATCCCCCAGAATCCTCCAGTGTACACTGTATAATCTCCCAGCAGTCTCCTCTCATCCCCCAGAATCCTCCAGTGTACACTGTATAATCTCCCAGCAGTCTCCTCTCATCCCCCAGAATCCTCTGGTGTACACTGTATAATCTCCCAGCAGTCTCCTCTCATCCCCCAGAATCCTCCAGTGTACACTGTATAATCTCCCAGCAGTCTCCTCTCATCCCCCAGAATCCTCCAGTGTACACTGTATAATCTCCCAGCAGTCTCCTCTCATCCCCCAGAATCCTCCAGTGTACACTGTATAATCTCCCAGCAGTCTCCTCTCATCCCCCAGAATCCTCCAGTGTACACTGTATAATCTCCCAGCAGTCTCCTCTCATCCCCCAGAATCCTCTGGTGTACACTGTATAATCTCCCAGCAGTCTCCTCTCATCCCCCAGAATCCTCCAGTGTACACTGTATAATCTCCCAGCAGTCTCCTCTCATCCCCCAGAATCCTCCAGTGTACACTGTATAATCTCCCAGCAGTCTCCTCTCATCCCCCAGCATCCTCCAGTGTACACTGTATAATCTCCCAGCAGTCTCCTCTCATCCCCCAGAATCCTCCAGTGTACACTGTATAATCTCCCAGCAGTCTCCTCTCATCCCCCAGAATCCTCCAGTGTACACTGTATAATCTCCCAGCAGTCTCCTCTCATCCCCCAGAATCCTCCAGTGTACACTGTATAATCTCCCAGCAGTCTCCTCTCATCCCCCAGAATCCTCCGGTGTACACTGTATAATCTCCCAGCAGTCTCCTCTCATCCCCCAGAATCCTCCAGTGTACACTGTATAATCTCCCAGCAGTCTCCTCTCATCCCCCAGAATCCTCCAGTGTACACTGTATAATCTCCCAGCAGTCTCCTCTCATCCCCCAGAATCCTCCGGTGTACACTGTATAATCTCCCAGCAGTCTCCTCTCATCCCCCAGAATCCTCTGGTGTACACTGTATAATCTCCCAGCAGTCTCCTCTCATCCCCCAGAATCCTCCGGTGTACACTGTATAATCTCCCAGCAGTCTCCTCTCATCCCCCAGAATCCTCCAGTGTACACTGTATAATCTCCCAGCAGTCTCCTCTCATCCCCCAGAATCCTCCAGTGTACACTGTATAATCTCCCAGCAGTCTCCTCATCCCCCAGAATCCTCCAGTGTACACTGTATAATCTCCCAGCAGTCTCCTCTCATCCCCCAGAATCCTCTGGTGTACACTGTATAATCTCCCAGCAGTCACCTCTCCGGTCAGCAGCTCGGTGATCTTGTTGGTGAGGTGGAGGATCTTCTCAGGTGTCGGGGAGTGCGGGGCTTTTGTGTTTCGGCTCTGGATCTCGCTCCGTCCTCCACACAGATGCGGGGTCACACACTCCCCAGACGTCGTCTTCACCACCATTTGCTCCTGTATACAGTGAGAGACGGTGATCACCACATAGATTCTAATAATCCTCCATCTTTTCAGTCATTCCTGTTATAGTAATAGAGATAAGTGTGATCTCTCGGGAGATTCTCACCTTTCCCTTTAACAAGTCGATCATCTCTAGGGTGAGGAGCCATATCCGGGCAGCCATGTTGCTTTTGTCCTCGTCTACCCTTGTGGGGTCATTTTTCCTCCTGACGTCCTGGTCCTGATCCTTCTGCCCCTCCATGTACTCCCACTCTTCCATGGAGAAATAGACAGCGACATCCTGACACCTGATAGGAACCTGACAGACATATACCCACATTACCCAGAATCCTCCAGTGTATACTGTAGAATTTCCCAGCATTCCCTGCACTCACCTCTCCGGTCAGCAGCTCCGTCATCTCTCTGGTGAGGTCCAGGATCTTCTTCTCAGGCATCGGGGGGTGCGGGGCGTCTGTGATGGGGCGCTCATTACTGCTCCGTCCTCCGGATACGTGGAGATGAATGATGGGGGCCGCACAGTCACCTGTCGTCTTCTCCACTATTGTGTAATCCTGTGTAAGGAGAGATGCTGGTGAGTATTAGGCCTCATTCACACCTGCCTGTCTCCAGTGTGTGGAGGCCATTGTCACACCTGCCTGTCTCCAGTGTGTGGAGGCCATTGTCACACCTGCCTGTCTCCAGTGTGTGGAGGCCACTGTCACACCTGCCTGTCTCCAGTGTGTGGAGGCCACTGTCACACCTGCCTGTCTCCAGTGTGTGGAGGCCACTGTCACACCTGCCTGTCTCCAGTGTGTGGAGGCCATTGTCACACCTGCCTGTCTCCAGTGTGTGGAGGCCATTGTCACACCTGCCTGTCTCCAGTGTGTGGAGGCCATTGTCACACCTGCCTGTCTCCAGTGTGTGGAGGCCATCGTCACACCTGCCTGTCTCCAGTGTGTGGAGGCCATTGTCACACCTGCCTGTCTCCAGTGTGTGGAGGCCATTGTCACACCTGCCTGTCTCCAGTGTGCGGAGGCCATTGTCACACCTGCCTGTCTCCAGTGTGTGGAGGCCATTGTCACACCTGCCTGTCTCCAGCGTGTGGAGGCCATTGTCACACCTGCCTGTCTCCAGCGTGTGGAGGCCATTGTCACACCTGCCTGTCTCCAGTGTGCGGAGGCCATTGTCACACCTGCCTGTCTCCAGTGTGTGGAGGCCATTGTCACACCTGCCTGTCTCCAGTGTGTGGAGGCCATTGTCACACCTGCCTGTCTCCAGTGTGTGGAGGCCATTGTCACACCTGCCTGTCACCAGTGTGTGGAGGCCATTGTCACACCTGCCTGTCTCCAGTGTGTGGAGGCCACTGTCACACCTGCCTGTCTCCAGCGTGTGGAGGCCATCGTCACACCTGCCTGTCTCCAGCGTGTGGAGGCCATCGTCACACCTGCCTGTCTCCAGCGTGTGGAGGCCATTGTCACACCTGCCTGTCTCCAGCGTGTGGAGGCCATTGTCACACCTGCCTGTCTCCAGCGTGTGGAGGCCATTGTCACACCTGCCTGTCTCCAGCGTGTGGAGGCCATTGTCACACCTGCCTGTCTCCAGCGTGTGGAGGCCATTGTCACACCTACCTGTCTCCAGTGTGTGGAGGCCATTGTCACACCTGCCTGCCTCCAGTGTGTGGAGGCCATTGTCACACCTGCCTGTCTCCAGTGTGTGGAGGCCACTGTCACACCTGCCTGTCTCCAGTGTGTGGAGGCCACTGTCACACCTACCAGCGACATGGTCACACGTATACTAAGTAAAGTCAATAGAAATATATACAGTAGTTTACCCTCCACTCAGCAGATAATATAGAATATACAGGCGTTTACCCCTCCACTCAGCAGATAATATAGAATATACAGGAGTTTACCCTCCACTCAGCAGATAATATAGAATATACAGGAGTTTACCTCTCCACTCAGCAGATAATATAGAATATACAGGAGTTTACCCTCCACTCAGCAGATAATATACAATATACAGGAGTTTACCCTCCACTCAGCAGATAATATACAATATACAGGAGTTTACCCTCCGCTCAGCAGATAATATAGAATATACAGGAGTTTACCCCTCCACTCAGCACATAATATAGAATATACAGGAGTTTACCCCTCCACTCAGCAGATAATATAGAATATACAGAAGTTTACCCTCCACTCAGCAGATAATATAGAATATACAGGAGTTTACCCCTCCACTCAGCAGATAATATAGCATATACAGGAGTTTACCCCTCCACTCAGCAGATAATATAGAATATACAGGAGATTACCCTCCACTCAGCAGATAATATAGAATATACAGGAGTTTACCCTCCACTCAGCAGATAATATAGAATATACAGGAGTTTACCCTCCACTCAGCAGATAATATAGAATATACTGGAGTTTACCCTCCATTCAGCAGATAATATAGAATATACAGGAGTTTACCCTCCACTCAGCAGATAATATAGAATATACAGGAGTTTACCCCTCCACTCAGCAGATAATATAGAATATACAGGAGTTTACCCCTCCACTCAGCAGATAATATAGAATATACAGGAGTTTACCTCTCTACTCAGCAGATAATATAGAATATACAGGAGTTTACCTCTCCACTCAGCAGATAATATAGAATATACAGGAGTTTACCCCTCCACTCAGCAGATAATATAGAATATACAGGAGTTTACCCCTCCACTCAGCAGATAATATAGAATATACAGGAGTTTACCTCTCCACTCAGCAGATAATATAGAATATACAGGAGTTTACCCTCCACTCAGCAGATAATATAGAATATACAGGAGATTACCCTCCACTCAGCAGATAATATAGAATATACTGGAGTTTACCCTCCATTCAGCAGATAATATAGAATATACAGGAGTTTACCCTCCACTCAGCAGATAATATAGAATATACAGGAGTTTACCCTCCACTCAGCAGATAATATAGAATATACAGGAGTTTACCTCTCCACTCAGCAGATAATATAGAATATACAGGAGTTTACCCTCCACTCAGCAGATAATATAGCATATACAGGAGTTTACCCTCCACTCAGCAGATAATATAGAATATACAGGAGTTTACCTCTCCACTCAGCAGATAATATAGAAGATACAGGAGTTTACCCTCCACTCAGCAGATAATATAGAATATACAGGAGTTTACCTCTCCACTCAGCAGATAATATAGAATATACTGGAGTTTACCCTCCATTCAGCAGATAATATAGAATATACAGGAGTTTACCCTCCACTCAGCAGATAATATAGAATATACAGGAGTTTACCCTCCACTCAGCAGATAATATAGAATATACAGGAGTTTACCTCTCCGCTCAGTAGGAAGATGATCTCTAAGGCGAAGTCTATTATTCTTCTTGTAATCTCATTTTTGTCATCCATTGTTAAACATTCAGGAGAAAAGTGGATGGTTTGAAGGAATCTTCAAAACTGCCAAAAAAAAAACAAAAAAAATAAATAAATAAATCGTAGGGGATAACAATACATGTGAGATAAAGAACCTCGCCTAACAAGCGATGAGAGAAACATGCCTCTTTCCCACCTTTGAAGAGAGAACTTAAAACTTTCTATTTTAATATTTTACGAATGGGTTATTTCTTACGATTCATTATACAGAAATGAACTTCTTTGCATTTAGAAACTTTTTTCCATCCTTGAAAAAACAAGTATAAACAGATGACACCCTGTGAGCTATAGACCTGCATTTCCACCTACAGGAGAAGTGAACACAAACTGCACAGAAAGCTTTATATGTCCTATGTAGAAGAATTAAGGATAAGGATTTTTGAGAAGATTTAGCACGAAAATCACCATCTGTAATATCACATTACTAAGTGGAAAGGAAATCAGCATCAAATGTCACCGAACAAAATAAAGAAGCAAACAATAGAGAAAATCAACAGGAAAAGTCACCGAACGAGAGAAAGACGATCAGAGGAGAAAATCCACAGGAAAAGACACCAAACGAGAGAAAGACGATCAGAGGAGAAAATCCACAGGAAAAGACACCGAACGAGAGAAAGACGATCAGAGGAGAAAATCCACAGGAAAAGACACCGAACGTTACAAAGACGATCAGAGGAGAAAATCCACAGGAAAAGTCACCGAACGAGAGAAAGACGATCAGAGGAGAAAATCCACAGGAAAAGACACCAAATGAGAGAAAGACGATCAGAGGAGAAAATCCACAGGAAAAGACACCGAACGTTACAAAGACGATCAGAGGAGAAAATCCACAGGAAAAGTCACCGAACGAGAGAAAGACGATCAGAGGAGAAAATCCACAGGAAAAGTCACCGAACGAGAGAAAGACGATCAGAGGAGAAAATCCACAGGAAAAGACACCGAACGAGAGAAAGACGATCAGAGGAGAAAATCCACAGGAAAAGACACCGAACGAGAGAAAGACGATCAGAGGAGAAAATCCACAGGAAAAGTCACCGAACGAGAGAAAGACGATCAGAGGAGAAAATCCACAGGAAAAGACACCGAACGAGAGAAAGACGATCAGAGGAGAAAACCCACAGGAAAAGACAACGAACGTCACAAAGACGATCAGAGGAGAAAATCCACAGGAAAAGACAACGAACGAGAGAAAGATGATCAGAGGAGAAAATCCACAGGAAATTACACCGAACGAGAGAAAGACGATCAGAGGAGAAAATTCACAGGAAAAGACACCGAACGAGAGAAAGACGATCAGAGGAGAAAATCCACAGG
The DNA here is from genome assembly GCF_048569485.1 of Anomaloglossus baeobatrachus. Lineage (NCBI taxonomy): Eukaryota > Metazoa > Chordata > Amphibia > Anura > Aromobatidae > Anomaloglossus > Anomaloglossus baeobatrachus. The sequence goes on along the minus strand of NW_027444564.1, from coordinate 303,895 downwards.
AAAAGACACCAAACGAGAGAAAGACGATCAGAGGAGAAAATCCACAGGAAAAAAAGTCACCGAACGAGAGAAAGACGATCACAGGAGAAAATCCACAGGAAAAAACACCGAACGAGAGAAAGACGATCAGAGGAGAAAATCCACAGGAAAAGACACCAAACGAGAGAAAGACGATCACAGGAGAAAATCCACAGGAAAAAAGTCACCGAACGAGTGAAAGACGATCAGAGGAGAAAATCCACAGGAAAAGACACCGAACACCACAAAGACGATCAGAGGAGAAAATCCACAGGAAAAGACACCGAACGAGAGAAAGACGATCAGAGGAGAAAATCCACAGGAAAAGACACCGAACGAGAGAAAGACGATCAGAGGAGAAAATCCACAGGAAAAGTCACCGAACGAGAGAAAGACGATCAGAGGAGAAAATCCACAGGAAAAGACAACGAACGAGAGAAAGACGATCAGAGGAGAAAATCCACAGGAAAAGACACCGAACGAGAGAAAGACGATCAGAGGAGAAAAGCCACAGGAAAAGACAACGAACAAGAGAAAGACGATCAGAGGAGAAAATCCACAGGAAAAGACACCGAACGAGAGAAAGACGATCAGAGGAGAAAATCCACAGGAAAAGTCACCGAACGAGAGAAGGACGATCAGAGGAAAAAATCCACAGGAAAAGTCACCGAACGAGAGAAAGACGATCAGAGGAGAAAATCCACAGGAAAAGTCACCGAACGAGAGAAAGACGATCAGAGGAGAAAATCCACAGGAAAAGACACCGAACGAGAGAAAGACGATCAGAGGAGAAAATCCACAGGAAAAGTCACCGAACGAGAGAAAGACGATCAGAGGAGAAAATCCACAGGAAAAGACACCGAACGAGAGAAAGATGATCAGAGGAGAAAACCCACAGGAAAAGACAACGAACGTCACAAAGACGATCAGAGGAGAAAATCCACAGGAAAAGACACCGAACGAGAGAAAGATGATCAGAGGAGAAAATCCACAGGAAATTACACCGAACGAGAGAAAGACGATCAGAGGAGAAAATCCACAGGAAAAGACACCGAACGAGAGAAAGACGATCAGAGGAGAAAATCCACAGGAAAAGACACCAAACGAGAGAAAGACGATCACAGGAGAAAATCCACAGGAAAAAAGTCACCGAACGAGAGAAAGACGATCACAGGAGAAAATCCACAGGAAAAAACACCGAACGAGAGAAAGACGATCAGAGGAGAAAATCCACAGGAAAAGACACCAAACGAGAGAAAGACGATCACAGGAGAAAATCCACAGGAAAAAAGTCATCGAACGAGTGAAAGACGATCAGAGGAGAAAATCCACAGGAAAAGACACCGAACACCACAAAGACGATCAGAGGAGAAAATCCACAGGAAAAGACACCGAACGAGAGAAAGACGATCACAGGAGAAAATCCACAGGAAAAGTCACCGAACCAGAGAAAGACGATCAGAGGAGAAAATCCACAGGAAAAGACAACGAACGAGAGAAAGACGATCAGAGGAGAAAATCCACAGGAAAAGACACCGAACGAGAGAAAGACGATCAGAGGAGAAAATCCACAAGAAAAGTCACCGAACGAGAGAAAGACGATCAGAGGAGAAAATCCACAGGAAAAGACACCGAACGAGAGAAAGACGATCACAGGAGAAAATCCACAGGAAAAGACACCGAACGCCACAAAGACGATCAGAGGAGAAAATCCACAGGAAAAGACACCGAACACCACAAAGACGATCAGAGGAGAAAATCCACAGGAAAAGATACCGAACAAGAGAAAGACGATCAGAGGAGAAAATCGACAGGAAAAGACACCGAACGAGAGAAAGACGATCAGAGGAGAAAATCCACAGGAAAAGACACCGAACGAGAGAAAGAAGATCAGAGGAAAAAATCCACAGGAAAAGTCACCGAACACCACAAAGACGATCAGAGGAGAAAATCCACAGGAAAAGATACCGAACAAGAGAAAGACGATCAGAGGAGAAAATCCACAGGAAAAGACACCGAACGAGAGAAAGACGATCAGAGGAGAAAATCCACAGGGAAAGACACCAAACGAGAGAAAGACGATCAGAGGAGAAAAGCCACAGGGAAAGACACCGAACACCACAAAGACGATCAGAGGAGAAAATCCACAGGAAAAGTCACCGAACGAGAGAAAGACGATCAGAGGAGAAAATCCACAGGAAAAGTCACCGAACGAGAGAAAGACGATCAGAGAAGAAAATCCACAGGAAAAGTCACCGAATCAGAGAAAGACGATCAGAGGAGAAAATCCACAGGAAAAGTCACCGAACGAGAGAAAGACGATCAGAGGAGAAAATCCACAGGAAAAGACAACGAACAAGAGAAAGACGATCAGAGGAGAAAATCCACAGGAAAAGACAACGAACGAGAGAAAGACGATCAGAGGAGAAAATCCACAGGAAAAGACACCGAACGAGAGAAAAACGATCAGAGGAGAAAATCCACAGGAAAAGACACCGAACGAGAGAAAGACGATCAGAGGAGAAAATCAACAGGAAAAGTCACCGAACGAGAGAAAGACGATCAGAGGAGAAAATCCACAGGAAAAGTCACCGAACGAGAGAAAGACGATCAGAGGAGAAAATCCACAGGAAAAGTCACCGAACGAGAGAAAGACGATCACAGGAGAAAATCCACAGGAAAAGACACCAAACGAGAGAAAGACGATCACAGGAGAAAATCCACAGGAAAAAAGTCACCGAACGAGTGAAAGACGATCAGAGGAGAAAATCCACAGGAAAAGACACCGAACGAGAGAAAGACGATCAGAGGAGAAAATCCACAGGAAAAGTCACCGAACGAGAGAAAGACGATCAGAGGAGAAAATCCACAGGAAAAGACACCGAACACCACAAAGACGATCAGAGGAGAAAATCCACAGGAAAAGACACCGAACGAGAGAAAGACGATCAGAGGAGAAAATCCACAGGAAAAGACACCGAACGAGAGAAAGACGATCAGAGGAGAAAATCCACAGGAAAAGACACCGAACGAAAGAAAGACGATCACAGGAGAAAATCCACAGGAAAAGTCACCGAACCAGAGAAAGACGATCAGAGGAGAAAATCCACAGGAAAAGACAACGAACGAGAGAAAGACGATCAGAGGAGAAAATCCACAGGAAAAGACACCGAACGAGAGAAAGACGATCAGAGGAGAAAATCCACAAGAAAAGTCACCGAACGAGAGAAAGACGATCAGAGGAGAAAATCCACAGGAAAAGTCACCGAACGAGAGAAAGACGATCAGAGGAGAAAATCCACAGGAAAAGTCACCGAACGAGAGAAAGACGATCAGAGGAGAAAATCCACAGGAAAAGTCACCGAACGAGAGAAAGACGATCAGAGGAGAAAAGCCACAGGAAAAGACAACGAACAAGAGAAAGACGATCAGAGGAGAAAATCCACAGGAAAAGACACCGAACGAGAGAAAGACGATCAGAGGAGAAAATCCACAGGAAAAGTCACCGAACGAGAGAAGGACGATCAGAGGAAAAAATCCACAGGAAAAGTCACCGAACGAGAGAAAGACGATCAGAGGAGAAAATCCACAGGAAAAGACACCGAACGAGAGAAAGACGATCAGAGGAGAAAATCCACAGGAAAAGTCACCGAACGAGAGAAAGACGATCAGAGGAGAAAATCCACAGGAAAAGACACCGAACGAGAGAAAGACGATCAGAGGAGAAAACCCACAGGAAAAGACAACGAACGTCACAAAGACGATCAGAGGAGAAAATCCACAGGAAAAGACACCGAACGAGAGAAAGATGATCAGAGGAGAAAATCCACAGGAAATTACACCGAACGAGAGAAAGACGATCAGAGGAGAAAATCCACAGGAAAAGACACCGAACGAGAGAAAGACGATCAGAGGAGAAAATCCACAGGAAAAGACACCAAACGAGAGAAAGACGATCACAGGAGAAAATCCACAGGAAAAAAGTCACCGAACGAGAGAAAGACGATCACAGGAGAAAATCCACAGGAAAAAACACCGAACGAGAGAAAGACGATCAGAGGAGAAAATCCACAGGAAAAGACACCAAACGAGAGAAAGACGATCACAGGAGAAAATCCACAGGAAAAAAGTCACCGAACGAGTGAAAGACGATCAGAGGAGAAAATCCACAGGAAAAGACACCGAACACCACAAAGACGATCAGAGGAGAAAATCCACAGGAAAAGACACCGAACGAGAGAAAGACGATCACAGGAGAAAATCCACAGGAAAAGTCACCGAACCAGAGAAAGACGATCAGAGGAGAAAATCCACAGGAAAAGACAACGAACGAGAGAAAGACGATCAGAGGAGAAAATCCACAGGAAAAGACACCGAACGAGAGAAAGACGATCAGAGGAGAAAATCCACAAGAAAAGTCACCGAACGAGAGAAAGACGATCAGAGGAGAAAATCCACAGGAAAAGACACCGAACGAGAGAAAGACGATCACAGGAGAAAAGCCACAGGAAAAGTCACCGAACGAGAGAAAGATGATCAGAGGAGAAAATCCACAGGAAAAGACACCGAACGCCACAAAGACGATCAGAGGAGAAAATCCACAGGAAAAGATACCGAACAAGAGAAAGACGATCAGAGGAGAAAATCCACAGGAAAAGTCACCGAACACCACAAAGACGATCAGAGGAGAAAATCCACAGGAAAAGATACCGAACAAGAGAAAGACGATCAGAGGAGAAAATCCACAGGAAAAGACACCGAACGAGAGAAAGACGATCAGAGGAGAAAATCCACAGGGAAAGACACCAAACGAGAGAAAGACGATCAGAGGAGAAAAGCCACAGGGAAAGACACCGAACACCACAAAGACGATCAGAGGAGAAAATCCACAGGAAAAGTCACCGAACGAGAGAAAGACGATCAGAGGAGAAAATCCACAGGAAAAGTCACCGAACGAGAGAAAGACGATCAGAGAAGAAAATCCACAGGAAAAGTCACCGAATCAGAGAAAGACGATCAGAGGAGAAAATCCACAGGAAAAGTCACCGAACGAGAGAAAGACGATCAGAGGAGAAAATCCACAGGAAAAGTCACCGAACGAGAGAAAGACGATCAGAGGAGAAAATCCACAGGAAAAGACAACGAACAAGAGAAAGACGATCAGAGGAGAAAATCCACAGGAAAAGACAACGAACGAGAGAAAAACGATCAGAGGAGAAAATCCACAGGAAAAGACACCGAACGAGAGAAAGACGATCAGAGGAGAAAATCCACAGGAAAAGTCACCGAACGAGAGAAAGACGATCAGAGGAGAAAATCCACAGGAAAAGTCACCGAACGAGAGAAAGACGATCAGAGGAGAAAATCCACAGGAAAAGTCACCGAACGAGAGAAAGACGATCACAGGAGAAAATCCACAGGAAAAGACACCAAACGAGAGAAAGACGATCACAGGAGAAAATCCACAGGAAAAAAGTCACCGAACGAGTGAAAGACGATCAGAGGAGAAAATCCACAGGAAAAGACACCAAACGAGAGAAAGACGATCACAGGAGAAAATCCACAGGAAAAAAGTCACCAAACGAGTGAAAGACGATCAGAGGAGAAAATCCACAGGAAAAGACACCGAACACCACAAAGACGATCAGAGGAGAAAATCCACAGGAAAAGACACCGAACGAGAGAAAGACGATCAGAGGAGAAAATCCACAGGAAAAGACACCGAACGCCACAGAGACGATCAATGGAGAAAATCCACAGGAAAAGACACCGAACACCACAAAGACGATCAGAGGAGAAAATCCACAGGAAAAGACACCAAACGAGAGAAAGACGATCACAGGAGAAAATCCACAGGAAAAAAGTCACCGAACGAGTGAAAGACGATCAGAGGAGAAAATCCACAGGAAAAGACACCGAACACCACAAAGACGATCAGAGGAGAAAATCCACAGGAAAAGACACCGAACGAGAGAAAGACGATCAGAGGAGAAAATCCACAGGAAAAGACACCGAACGAAAGAAAGACGATCACAGGAGAAAATCCACAGGAAAAGTCACCGAACCAGAAAAAGACGATCAGAGGAGAAAATCCACAGGAAAAGACACCGAACGAGAGAAAGACGATCAGAGGAGAAAATCCACAGGAAAAGACACCAAACGAGAGAAAGACGATCAGAGGAGAAAATCCACAAGAAAAGTCACCGAACGAGATAAAGACGATCAGAGGAGAAAATCCACAGGAAAAGACACCGAACGAGAGAAAGACGATCACAGGAGAAAAGCCACAGGAAAAGACAACGAACAAGAGAAAGACGATCAGAGGAGAAAATCCACAGGAAAAGACACAGAACGAGAGAAAAACGATCAGAGGAGAAAATCCACAGGAAAAGACACCGAACGAGAGAAAGACGATCAGAGGAGAAAATCCACAGGAAAAGTCACCGAACGAGAGAAAGACGATCAGAGGAGAAAATCCACAGGAAAAGACACCGAACGAGAGAAAGACGATCAGAGGAGAAAATCCACAGGAAAAGTCACCGAACGAGAGAAGGACGATCAGAGGAAAAAATCCACAGGAAAAGTCACCGAACGAGAGAAAGACGATCAGAGGAGAAAATCCACAGGAAAAGTCACCGAACGAGAGAAAGACGATCAGAGGAGAAAATCCACAGGAAAAGACAACGAACAAGAGAAAGACGATCAGAGGAGAAAATCCACAGGAAAAGTCACCGAACGAGAGAAAGACGATCAGAGGAGAAAATCCACAGGAAAAGACACCGAACGAGAGAAAGACGATCAGAGGAGAAAATCCACAGGAAAAGACAACGAACGAGAGAAAGACGATCAGAGGGGAAAATCCACAGGAAAAGACACCGAACGAGAGAAAGACGATCAGTGGAGAAAATCCACAGGAAAAGACACCGAACAAGAGAAAGACGATCAGAGGAGAAAATCCACAGGAAAAGACACCGAACGAGAGAAAGACGATCAGAGGAGAAAATCCACAGGAAAAGACACCGAACGCCACAAAGACGATCAGAGGAGAAAATCCACAGGAAAAGACACCGAACGAGAGAAAGACGATCAGAGGAGAAAATCCACAGGAAAAGTCACCGAACGAGAGAAAGACGATCAGAGGAGAAAATCCACAGGAAAAGACACCGAACGAGAGAAAGACGATCAGAGGAGAAAATCCACAGGAAAAGTCACCGAACGCCACAAAGACGATCAGAGGAGAAAATCCACAGGAAAAGTCACCGAACGAGAGAAAGACGATCAGAGGAGAAAATCCACAGGAAAAGTCACCGAACGAGAGAAAGACGATCACAGGAGAAAATCCACAGGAAAAGACACCAAACGAGAGAAAGACGATCACAGGAGAAAATCCACAGGAAAAAAGTCACCGAACGAGTGAAAGACGATCAGAGGAGAAAATCCACAGGAAAAAAAGTCACCGAACGAGTGAAAGACGATCAGAGGAGAAAATCCACAGGAAAAGACACCGAACACCACAAAGACGATCAGAGGAGAAAATCCACAGGAAAAGACACCGAACGAGAGAAAGACGATCAGAGGAGAAAATCCACAGGAAAAGACACCGAACGAGAGAAAGACGATCAGAGGAGGAAATCCACAGGAAAAGACACCAAACGAGAGAAAGACGATCACAGGAGAAAATCCACAGGAAAAAAGTCACCGAACGAGTGAAAGACGATCAGAGGAGAAAATCCACAGGAAAAGACACCGAACACCACAAAGACGATCAGAGGAGAAAATCCACAGGAAAAGACACCGAACGAGAGAAAGACGATCAGAGGAGAAAATCCACAGGAAAAGACACCGAACGAGAGAAAGACGATCAGAGGAGAAAATCCACAGGAAAAGACACCGAACGAAAGAAAGACGATCACAGGAGAAAATCCACAGGAAAAGTCACCGAACCAGAGAAAGACGATCAGAGGAGAAAATCCACAGGAAAAGACACCGAACGAGAGAAAGACGATCAGAGGAGAAAATCCACAAGAAAAGTCACCGAACGAGAGAAAGACGATCAGAGGAGAAAATCCACAGGAAAAGTCACCGAACGAGAGAAAGATGATCAGAGGAGAAAATCCACAGGAAAAGACACCGAACGCCACAAAGACGATCAGAGGAGAAAATCCACAGGAAAAGTCACCGAACACCACAAGGACGATCAGAAGAGAAAATCCACAGGAAAAGACACCGAACGCCACAAAGACGATCAGAGGAGAAAATCCACAGGAAAAGACACCGAACACCACAAAGACGATCAGAGGAGAAAATCCACAGGAAAAGATACCGAACAAGAGAAAGACGATCAGAGGAGAAAATCCACAGGAAAAGACACCGAACGAGAGAAAGACGATCAGAGGAGAAAATCCACAGGAAAAGACACCGAACGAGAGAAAGAAGATCAGAGGAAAAAATCCACAGGAAAAGTCACCGAACACCACAAAGACGATCACAGGAGAAAATCCACAGGAAAAGACACCGAACGAGAGAAAGACGATCAGAGGAGAAAATCCACAGGAAAAGTCACCGAACGAGAGAAAGACGATCCGAGGAGAAAATCCACAGGAAAAGACACCGAACGAGAGAAAGACGATCAGAGGAGAAAATCCACAGGAAAAGACAACGAACAAGAGAAAGACGATCAGAGGAGAAAATCCACAGGAAAAGACAACGAACGAGAGAAAGACGATCAGAGGAGAAAATCCACAGGAAAAAAGTCACCGAACGAGTGAAAGACGATCAGAGGAGAAAATCCACAGGAAAAGACACCGAACGAGAGAAAAACGATCAGAGGAGAAAATCCACAGGAAAAGACACCGAACGAGAGAAAGACGATCAGAGGAGAAAATCCACAGGAAAAGTCACCGAACGAGAGAAAGACGATCAGAGGAGAAAATCCACAGGAAAAGTCACCGAACGAGAGAAAGACGATCAGAGGAGAAAAGCCACAGGAAAAGACAACGAACAAGAGAAAGACGATCAGAGGAGAAAATCCACAGGAAAAGTCACCGAACGAGAGACAGAAAGACGATCAGAGGAGAAAATCCACAGGAAAAGACACCGAACGAGAGAAAGACGATCAGAGGAGAAAATCCACAGGAAAAGACAACGAACGAGAGAAAGACGATCAGAGGAGAAAATCCACAGGAAAAGACACCGAACGAGAGAAAGACGATCAGAGGAGAAAATCCACAGGAAAAGACACCGAACGAGAGAAAGACGATCAGAGGAGAAAAGCCACAGGAAAAGACAACGAACAAGAGAAAGACGATCAGAGGAGAAAATCCACAGGAAAAGACACCGAACGAGAGAAAGACGATCAGAGGAGAAAATCCACAGGAAAAGTCACCGAACGAGAGAAGGACGATCAGAGGAAAAAATCCACAGGAAAAGTCACCGAACGAGAGAAAGACGATCAGAGGAGAAAATCCACAGGAAAAGTCACCGAACGAGAGAAAGACGATCAGAGGAGAAAATCCACAGGAAAAGACAACGAACGAGAGAAAGATGATCAGAGGGGAAAATCCACAGGAAAAGACACCGAACGAGAGAAAGACGATCAGAGGAGAAAACTCACAGGAAAAGACAACGAGAGACAGAAAGACGATCACAGGAGAAAATCCACAGGAAAAGACACCGAACAAGAGAAAGACGATCAGAGGAGAAAATCCACAGGAAAAGACACCGAACGAGAGAAAGAAGATCAGAGGAGAAAATCCACAGGAAAAGACACCGAATACCACAAAGACGATCAGAGGAGAAAATCCACAGGAAAAGACACCGAACAAGAGAAAGACGATCAGAGGAGAAAATCCACAGGAAAAGACACCGAACGAGAGAAAGAAGATCAGAGGAGAAAATCCACAGGAAAAGACACCGAATACCACAAAGACGATCAGAGGAGAAAATCCACAGGAAAAGACACCGAACGAGAGAAAGACGATCAGAGGAGAAAATCCACAGGAAAAGACACCGAACGAGAGAAAGACGATCAGAGGAGAAAATCCACAGGAAAAGACACCAAACGAGAGAAAGACGATCAGAGGAGAAAAGCCACAGGAAAAGTCACCGAACGAGAGAAAGACGATCAGAGGAGAAAATCCACAGGAAAAGACACCGAACGAGAGAAAGACGATCAGAGGAGAAAATCCACAGGAAAAGTCACCGAACGAGAGAAGGACGATCAGAGGAAAAAATCCACAGGAAAAGTCACCGAACGAGAGAAAGACGATCAGAGGAGAAAATCCACAGGAAAAGACACCGAACGAGAGAAAGACGATCAGAGGAGAAAATCCACAGGAAAAGACACCGAACGAGAGAAAGACGATCAGAGGAGAAAATCCACAGGAAAAGTCACCGAACGAGAGAAGGACGATCAGAGGAAAAAATCCACAGGAAAAGTCACCGAACGAGAGAAAGACGATCAGAGGAGAAAATCCACAGGAAAAGTCACCGAACGAGAGAAGGACGATCAGAGGAAAAAATCCACAGGAAAAGTCACCGAACGAGAGAAAGACGATCAGAGGAGAAAATCCACAGGAAAAGTCACCGAACGAGAGAAAGACGATCAGAGGAGAAAATCCACAGGAAAAGACAACGAACGAGAGAAAGACGATCAGAGGGGAAAATCCACAGGAAAAGACACCGAACGAGAGAAAGACGATCAGAGGAGAAAACTCACAGGAAAAGACAACGAGAGACAGAAAGACGATCACAGGAGAAAATCCACAGGAAAAGACACCGAACAAGAGAAAGACGATCAGAGGAGAAAATCCACAGGAAAAGACACCGAACACCACAAAGACGATCAGAGGAGAAAATCCACAGGAAAAAAGTCACCGAACGAGAGAAAGACGATCAGAGGAGAAAATCCACAGGAAAAGACACCGAACACCACAAAGACGATCAGAGGAGAAAATCCACAGGAAAAGATACCGAACACCACAAAGACGATCAGAGGAGAAAATCCACAGGAAAAGTCACCGAACGAGAGAAAGACGATCAGAGGAGAAAATCCACAGGAAAAGTCACCGAACGAGAGAAAGACGATCCGAGGAGAAAATCCACAGGAAAAGACAACGAACAAGAGAAAGACGATCAGAGGAGAAAATCCACAGGAAAAGACAACGAACGAGAGAAAGACGATCAGAGGAGAAAATCCACAGGAAAAAAGTCACCGAACGAGTGAAAGACGATCAGAGGAGAAAATCCACAGGAAAAGTCACCGAACGAGAGAAAGACGATCAGAGGAGAAAATCCACAGGAAAAGACAACGAACGAGAGAAAGACGATCAGAGGGGAAAATCCACAGGAAAAGTCACCGAACGAGAGAAAGACGATCAGAGGAGAAAACTCACAGGAAAAGACAACGAGAGACAGAAAGACGATCAGAGGAGAAAATCCACAGGAAAAGTCACCGAACGAGAAAACGACGATCAGAGGAGAAAATCCACAGGAAAAGACACCGAACAAGAGAAAGACGATCAGAGGAGAAAATCCACAGGAAAAGACACCGAACGAGAGAAAGAAGATCAGAGGAGAAAATCCACAGGAAAAGTCACCGAACGAGAGAAAGACGATCACAGGAGAAAATCCACAGGAAAAGACACCGAACGAGAGAAAGACGATCAGAGGAGAAAATCCACAGGAAAAGACAACGAACAAGAGAAAGACGATCAGAGGAGAAAATCCACAGGAAAAGTCACCGAACGAGAGAAAGACGATCAGAGGAGAAAATCCACAGGAAAAGACACCGAACGAGAGAAAGACGATCAGAGGAGAAAATCCACAGGAAAAGTCACCGAACGAGAGAAAGACGATCAGAGGAGAAAATCCACAGGAAAAAAGTCACCGAACGAGAGAAAGACGATCACAGGAGAAAAGCCACAGGAAAAGACAACGAACGAGAGAAAGACGATCAGAGGAGAAAATCCACAGGAAAAGACACCGAACGAGAGAAAGACGATCAGAGGAGAAAATCCACAGGAAAAGACACCGAACGAGAGAAAGACGATCAGAGGAGAAAATCCACAGGAAAAGACACCGAACACCACAAAGACGATCAGAGGAGAAAATCCACAGGAAAAGACACCGAACGAGAGAAAGACGATCAGAGGAGAAAATCCACAGGAACAGACACCGAACGAGAGAAAGACGATCAGAGGAGAAAATCCACAGGAAAAGACACCGAACGCCACAAAGACGATCAGAGGAGAAAATCCACAGGAAAAGACACCGAACGAGAGAAAGACGATCAGAGGAGAAGATCCACAGGAAAAGACAACGAGAGACAGAAAGACGATCACAGGAGAAAATCCACAGGAAAAGACACCGAACAAGAGAAAGACGATCAGAGGAGAAAATCCACAGGAAAAGACACCGAACGAGAGAAAGACGATCAGAGGAGAAAATCCACAGGAAAAGTCACCGAACACCACAAAGACGATCAGAGGAGAAAATCCACAGGAAAAGACACCGAACGAGAGAAAGACGATCAGAGGAGAAAATCCACAGGAACAGACACCGAACGAGAGAAAGACGATCAGAGGAGAAAATCCACAGGAAAAGACACCGAACGCCACAAAGACGATCAGAGGAGAAAATCCACAGGAAAAGACACCGAACGAGAGAAAGACGATCAGAGGAGAAGATCCACAGGAAAAGACACCGAACGAGTGAAAGACAATCAGAGGAGAAAATCCACAGGAAAAGTCACCGAACGAGTGAAAGACGATCAGAGGAGAAAATCCACAGGAAAAGACACCGAACGAGAGAAAGACGATCAGAGGAGAAAATCCACAGGAAAAGTCACCGAACGAGAGAAAGACGATCAGAGGAGAAAATCCACAGGAAAAGTCACCGAACCAGAGAAAGACGATCAGAGGAGAAAATCCACAGGAAAAGACACCGAACGAGAGAAAGACGATCACAGGAGAAAATCCACAGGAAAAGACACCGAACGAGAGAAAGACGATCAGAGGAGAAAATCCACAGGAAAAGACACCAAACGAGAGAAAGACGATCACAGGAGAAAATCCACAGGAAAAAAGTCACCGAACGAGTGAAAGACGATCAGAGGAGAAAATCCACAGGAAAAGACACCGAACACCACAAAGACGATCAGAGGAGAAAATCCACAGGAAAAGACACCGAACGAGAGAAAGACGATCAGAGGAGAAAATCCACAGGAAAAGACACCGAACGAAAGAAAGACGATCACAGGAGAAAATCCACAGGAAAAGTCACCGAACCAGAAAAAGACGATCAGAGGAGAAAATCCACAGGAAAAGACACCGAACGAGAGAAAGACGATCAGAGGAGAAAATCCACAGGAAAAGACACCAAACGAGAGAAAGACGATCAGAGGAGAAAATCCACAAGAAAAGTCACCGAACGAGATAAAGACGATCAGAGGAGAAAATCCACAGGAAAAGACACCGAACGAGAGAAAGACGATCACAGGAGAAAAGCCACAGGAAAAGACAACGAACAAGAGAAAGACGATCAGAGGAGAAAATCCACAGGAAAAGACACAGAACGAGAGAAAAACGATCAGAGGAGAAAATCCACAGGAAAAGACACCGAACGAGAGAAAGACGATCAGAGGAGAAAATCCACAGGAAAAGTCACCGAACGAGAGAAAGACGATCAGAGGAGAAAATCCACAGGAAAAGACACCGAACGAGAGAAAGACGATCAGAGGAGAAAATCCACAGGAAAAGTCACCGAACGAGAGAAGGACGATCAGAGGAAAAAATCCACAGGAAAAGTCACCGAACGAGAGAAAGACGATCAGAGGAGAAAATCCACAGGAAAAGTCACCGAACGAGAGAAAGACGATCAGAGGAGAAAATCCACAGGAAAAGACAACGAACAAGAGAAAGACGATCAGAGGAGAAAATCCACAGGAAAAGTCACCGAACGAGAGAAAGACGATCAGAGGAGAAAATCCACAGGAAAAGACACCGAACGAGAGAAAGACGATCAGAGGAGAAAATCCACAGGAAAAGACAACGAACGAGAGAAAGACGATCAGAGGGGAAAATCCACAGGAAAAGACACCGAACGAGAGAAAGACGATCAGTGGAGAAAATCCACAGGAAAAGACACCGAACAAGAGAAAGACGATCAGAGGAGAAAATCCACAGGAAAAGACACCGAACGAGAGAAAGACGATCAGAGGAGAAAATCCACAGGAAAAGACACCGAACGCCACAAAGACGATCAGAGGAGAAAATCCACAGGAAAAGACACCGAACGAGAGAAAGACGATCAGAGGAGAAAATCCACAGGAAAAGTCACCGAACGAGAGAAAGACGATCACAGGAGAAAATCCACAGGAAAAGACACCGAACGAGAGAAAGACGATCAGAGGAGAAAATCCACAGGAAAAGTCACCGAACGCCACAAAGACGATCAGAGGAGAAAATCCACAGGAAAAGTCACCGAACGAGAGAAAGACGATCAGAGGAGAAAATCCACAGGAAAAGTCACCGAACGAGAGAAAGACGATCACAGGAGAAAATCCACAGGAAAAGACACCAAACGAGAGAAAGACGATCACAGGAGAAAATCCACAGGAAAAAAGTCACCGAACGAGTGAAAGACGATCAGAGGAGAAAATCCACAGGAAAAAAAGTCACCGAACGAGTGAAAGACGATCAGAGGAGAAAATCCACAGGAAAAGACACCGAACACCACAAAGACGATCAGAGGAGAAAATCCACAGGAAAAGACACCGAACGAGAGAAAGACGATCAGAGGAGAAAATCCACAGGAAAAGACACCGAACGAGAGAAAGACGATCAGAGGAGGAAATCCACAGGAAAAGACACCAAACGAGAGAAAGACGATCACAGGAGAAAATCCACAGGAAAAAAGTCACCGAACGAGTGAAAGACGATCAGAGGAGAAAATCCACAGGAAAAGACACCGAACACCACAAAGACGATCAGAGGAGAAAATCCACAGGAAAAGACACCGAACGAGAGAAAGACGATCAGAGGAGAAAATCCACAGGAAAAGACACCGAACGAGAGAAAGACGATCAGAGGAGAAAATCCACAGGAAAAGACACCGAACGAAAGAAAGACGATCACAGGAGAAAATCCACAGGAAAAGTCACCGAACCAGAGAAAGACGATCAGAGGAGAAAATCCACAGGAAAAGACACCGAACGAGAGAAAGACGATCAGAGGAGAAAATCCACAGGAAAAGTCACCGAACGAGAGAAAGATGATCAGAGGAGAAAATCCACAGGAAAAGACACCGAACGCCACAAAGACGATCAGAGGAGAAAATCCACAGGAAAAGTCACCGAACACCACAAGGACGATCAGAAGAGAAAATCCACAGGAAAAGACACCGAACGCCACAAAGACGATCAGAGGAGAAAATCCACAGGAAAAGACACCGAACACCACAAAGACGATCAGAGGAGAAAATCCACAGGAAAAGATACCGAACAAGAGAAAGACGATCAGAGGAGAAAATCCACAGGAAAAGACACCGAACGAGAGAAAGACGATCAGAGGAGAAAATCCACAGGAAAAGACACCGAACGAGAGAAAGAAGATCAGAGGAAAAAATCCACAGGAAAAGTCACCGAACACCACAAAGACGATCACAGGAGAAAATCCACAGGAAAAGACACCGAACGAGAGAAAGACGATCAGAGGAGAAAATCCACAGGAAAAGTCACCGAACGAGAGAAAGACGATCCGAGGAGAAAATCCACAGGAAAAGACACCGAACGAGAGAAAGACGATCAGAGGAGAAAATCCACAGGAAAAGACAACGAACAAGAGAAAGACGATCAGAGGAGAAAATCCACAGGAAAAGACAACGAACGAGAGAAAGACGATCAGAGGAGAAAATCCACAGGAAAAAAGTCACCGAACGAGTGAAAGACGATCAGAGGAGAAAATCCACAGGAAAAGACACCGAACGAGAGAAAAACGATCAGAGGAGAAAATCCACAGGAAAAGACACCGAACGAGAGAAAGACGATCAGAGGAGAAAATCCACAGGAAAAGTCACCGAACGAGAGAAAGACGATCAGAGGAGAAAATCCACAGGAAAAGTCACCGAACGAGAGAAAGACGATCAGAGGAGAAAAGCCACAGGAAAAGACAACGAACAAGAGAAAGACGATCAGAGGAGAAAATCCACAGGAAAAGTCACCGAACGAGAGAAAGACGATCAGAGGAGAAAAGCCACAGGAAAAGACAACGAACAAGAGAAAGACGATCAGAGGAGAAAATCCACAGGAAAAGACACCGAACGAGAGAAAGACGATCAGAGGAGAAAATCCACAGGAAAAGTCACCGAACGAGAGAAGGACGATCAGAGGAAAAAATCCACAGGAAAAGTCACCGAACGAGAGAAAGACGATCAGAGGAGAAAATCCACAGGAAAAGTCACCGAACGAGAGAAAGACGATCAGAGGAGAAAATCCACAGGAAAAGACAACGAACGAGAGAAAGATGATCAGAGGGGAAAATCCACAGGAAAAGACACCGAACGAGAGAAAGACGATCAGAGGAGAAAACTCACAGGAAAAGACAACGAGAGACAGAAAGACGATCACAGGAGAAAATCCACAGGAAAAGACACCGAACAAGAGAAAGACGATCAGAGGAGAAAATCCACAGGAAAAGACACCGAACGAGAGAAAGAAGATCAGAGGAGAAAATCCACAGGAAAAGACACCGAATACCACAAAGACGATCAGAGGAGAAAATCCACAGGAAAAGACACCGAACAAGAGAAAGACGATCAGAGGAGAAAATCCACAGGAAAAGACACCGAACGAGAGAAAGAAGATCAGAGGAGAAAATCCACAGGAAAAGACACCGAATACCACAAAGACGATCAGAGGAGAAAATCCACAGGAAAAGACACCGAACGAGAGAAAGACGATCAGAGGAGAAAATCCACAGGAAAAGACACCGAACGAGAGAAAGACGATCAGAGGAGAAAATCCACAGGAAAAGACACCAAACGAGAGAAAGACGATCAGAGGAGAAAAGCCACAGGAAAAGTCACCGAACGAGAGAAAGACGATCAGAGGAGAAAATCCACAGGAAAAGACACCGAACGAGAGAAAGACGATCAGAGGAGAAAATCCACAGGAAAAGTCACCGAACGAGAGAAGGACGATCAGAGGAAAAAATCCACAGGAAAAGTCACCGAACGAGAGAAAGACGATCAGAGGAGAAAATCCACAGGAAAAGACACCGAACGAGAGAAAGACGATCAGAGGAGAAAATCCACAGGAAAAGACACCGAACGAGAGAAAGACGATCAGAGGAGAAAATCCACAGGAAAAGTCACCGAACGAGAGAAGGACGATCAGAGGAAAAAATCCACAGGAAAAGTCACCGAACGAGAGAAAGACGATCAGAGGAGAAAATCCACAGGAAAAGTCACCGAACGAGAGAAGGACGATCAGAGGAAAAAATCCACAGGAAAAGTCACCGAACGAGAGAAAGACGATCAGAGGAGAAAATCCACAGGAAAAGTCACCGAACGAGAGAAAGACGATCAGAGGAGAAAATCCACAGGAAAAGACAACGAACGAGAGAAAGACGATCAGAGGGGAAAATCCACAGGAAAAGACACCGAACGAGAGAAAGACGATCAGAGGAGAAAACTCACAGGAAAAGACAACGAGAGACAGAAAGACGATCACAGGAGAAAATCCACAGGAAAAGACACCGAACAAGAGAAAGACGATCAGAGGAGAAAATCCACAGGAAAAGACACCGAACACCACAAAGACGATCAGAGGAGAAAATCCACAGGAAAAAAGTCACCGAACGAGAGAAAGACGATCAGAGGAGAAAATCCACAGGAAAAGACACCGAACACCACAAAGACGATCAGAGGAGAAAATCCACAGGAAAAGATACCGAACACCACAAAGACGATCAGAGGAGAAAATCCACAGGAAAAGTCACCGAACGAGAGAAAGACGATCAGAGGAGAAAATCCACAGGAAAAGTCACCGAACGAGAGAAAGACGATCCGAGGAGAAAATCCACAGGAAAAGACAACGAACAAGAGAAAGACGATCAGAGGAGAAAATCCACAGGAAAAGACAACGAACGAGAGAAAGACGATCAGAGGAGAAAATCCACAGGAAAAAAGTCACCGAACGAGTGAAAGACGATCAGAGGAGAAAATCCACAGGAAAAGTCACCGAACGAGAGAAAGACGATCAGAGGAGAAAATCCACAGGAAAAGACAACGAACGAGAGAAAGACGATCAGAGGGGAAAATCCACAGGAAAAGTCACCGAACGAGAGAAAGACGATCAGAGGAGAAAATCCACAGGAAAAGTCACCGAACGAGAAAACGACGATCAGAGGAGAAAATCCACAGGAAAAGACACCGAACAAGAGAAAGACGATCAGAGGAGAAAATCCACAGGAAAAGACACCGAACGAGAGAAAGAAGATCAGAGGAGAAAATCCACAGGAAAAGTCACCGAACGAGAGAAAGACGATCACAGGAGAAAATCCACAGGAAAAGACACCGAACGAGAGAAAGACGATCAGAGGAGAAAATCCACAGGAAAAGACAACGAACAAGAGAAAGACGATCAGAGGAGAAAATCCACAGGAAAAGTCACCGAACGAGAGAAAGACGATCAGAGGAGAAAATCCACAGGAAAAGACACCGAACGAGAGAAAGACGATCAGAGGAGAAAATCCACAGGAAAAGTCACCGAACGAGAGAAAGACGATCAGAGGAGAAAATCCACAGGAAAAAAGTCACCGAACGAGAGAAAGACGATCACAGGAGAAAAGCCACAGGAAAAGACAACGAACGAGAGAAAGACGATCAGAGGAGAAAATCCACAGGAAAAGACACCGAACGAGAGAAAGACGATCAGAGGAGAAAATCCACAGGAAAAGACACCGAACGAGAGAAAGACGATCAGAGGAGAAAATCCACAGGAAAAGACACCGAACACCACAAAGACGATCAGAGGAGAAAATCCACAGGAAAAGACACCGAACGAGAGAAAGACGATCAGAGGAGAAAATCCACAGGAACAGACACCGAACGAGAGAAAGACGATCAGAGGAGAAAATCCACAGGAAAAGACACCGAACGCCACAAAGACGATCAGAGGAGAAAATCCACAGGAAAAGACACCGAACGAGAGAAAGACGATCAGAGGAGAAGATCCACAGGAAAAGACAACGAGAGACAGAAAGACGATCACAGGAGAAAATCCACAGGAAAAGACACCGAACAAGAGAAAGACGATCAGAGGAGAAAATCCACAGGAAAAGACACCGAACGAGAGAAAGACGATCAGAGGAGAAAATCCACAGGAAAAGTCACCGAACACCACAAAGACGATCAGAGGAGAAAATCCACAGGAAAAGACACCGAACGAGAGAAAGACGATCAGAGGAGAAAATCCACAGGAACAGACACCGAACGAGAGAAAGACGATCAGAGGAGAAAATCCACAGGAAAAGACACCGAACGCCACAAAGACGATCAGAGGAGAAAATCCACAGGAAAAGACACCGAACGAGAGAAAGACGATCAGAGGAGAAGATCCACAGGAAAAGACACCGAACGAGTGAAAGACAATCAGAGGAGAAAATCCACAGGAAAAGTCACCGAACGAGTGAAAGACGATCAGAGGAGAAAATCCACAGGAAAAGACACCGAACGAGAGAAAGACGATCAGAGGAGAAAATCCACAGGAAAAGTCACCGAACGAGAGAAAGACGATCAGAGGAGAAAATCCACAGGAAAAGTCACCGAACCAGAGAAAGACGATCAGAGGAGAAAATCCACAGGAAAAGACACCGAACGAGAGAAAGACGATCACAGGAGAAAATCCACAGGAAAAGACACCGAACGAGAGAAAGACGATCAGAGGAGAAAATCCACAGGAAAAGTCACCGAACGAGAGAAAGACGATCAGAGGAGAAAATCCACAGGAAAAGTCACCGAACGAGAGAAAGACGATCAGAGGAGAAAATCCACAGGAAAAGACACCGAACGAGAGAAAGACGATCAGAGGAGAAAATCCACAGGAAAAGAAACCGAACGAGAGAAAGACGATCACAGGAGAAAATCCACAGGAATAGTTGTAGCGCCCCTGAAGCCGTCAGGAAGCTACAAGGTACCTGCCCCACCAGGATTCAGGGCCTACCCCTAAGGCCAGTGCCGGTACCAGCAAAACATTCCAGTTAATTCCTGTTTTCCCCAAATTCCCCAATGACTGGTGACAGACTAGGGTTGGAGTTGGACCCAGTGGATGGGCACCTAGAGGTGGAGCCAATACAGTCCACTAGACGACCAGGCGGGAGGGGTAGACTGTGGAGAGTAGTCAGTGACAGTGGGAGAGAGTGGAAGCACTGACAGGAGTGTGACAGTGACCTGAGGGCTCAGGTATTTGGATGCTGGTGGAGTACTCCCGGAACCATAGCACCAACGGGGTGCAGGACCCTAGGTCAGGCAAGTGCTCCAGGCAGACCTGATAAAATCTGCGCAGTGATGGGACCATCCAGGACCTCACTGACTGTAAAGTTCGGGACACAGTAGCAACGGGAAAACTGGAGAACAAGACCAGAGACTCCGACCCCACAGGATTCATGCTACCGTCATACGGACTGCCGTGAAGAGACTACCAGGATGGGACCCCCAGCCGCTCCAAGCCACGGGGACCCACCAACCAAAGACAGATGCAGGGGAAAGAAGCCACCAGGTCACTAAACTGGCTCTGGGACTAAGGGGACCTGCGGTGGAGACCAGCCGGCCTCGGGTGACCAGTTACCATCTGACCGTGAGTAAAGGCACCAGTTACACTGCAGCCCTGTGTGTGGCTACCTTCTCTCTGCACCATCCACATCACCCATCCTCTGGAGCCCGGCCCTGCTTGTGGAGGGTCAAACATCCAGGCTGCCACCAACACCGGCCCCAGTAGTGAGACCTGTGCAGCGGCGGCTCCATCCACACAGCCGCAACCCGCAAGTGGCGTCACGTGATAAACTCTCATATAAACTCCCCTGTAAATATCCCCCTTTTCAAAAACCCCCCAGGACACGGAATCGGGCAACGGCCACCAAAGTGACATCTCCCCAGTTATACACCGCCCGGGGGCGAGTACCCCATAACCCCGGGGGCGAGTACCCCATAACCCTGGGGGCGAGTACCCCATAACCCTGGGGGCGAGTACCCCATAACCCCGGGGGCGAGAACCCGATAACCCTGGGGGCGAGAACCCCATAACCCTGGGGGCGAGAACCCCATAACCCTGGGGGCGACACAAGTCACCGGACGCCACAAACACGATCAGAGGAGAAGAT
>NW_027444564.1:272500-275000 GCF_048569485.1 Anomaloglossus baeobatrachus | reverse complement strand
GCTAAGCAATCCAGTAACTCGTCGATGCGTGGCATTGGGTACGCATCGGGTGCTGTGATTGCATTTAGCCTCCTGTAGTCCACACAAAACCGGGTTGTCCGGTCCTTTTTGGGAACCAAGACTACAGGCGAGGCCCATGCACTTTTGGACCTCTGGATCACTCCCAGGACTAGCATTTCATCGATCTCCCTTTTTATGTCCTTTTGTACCTCTAGGGAGACACGGTATGGGGGTTGACGAACTGGGGAATGACTCCCTGTGTCCACCTGGTGGGTGGCTAGGGATGTCTTCCCTGGGACATTCGTGAAGGTCATCAGGTAGGGCCGGAATACCTCCCGCAGCTGGGACTTTTGGTCCAAGGATAGCTGTGGGTTGAATGCCGCCTCCTCGATAGACCCTCCATCCCGGGCTGAGGCGAGCAAGTCCACCAAGACTTCACTTTCGCCTTCCTCGGGAAGACTACACACAGGAAGAGCAAAGGCTTCCCTGTCATGATGAGCTTTCATCATGTTGACATGGAAGACCTTTTGCCTCTTCCTGGCATGGTCGATGGTGACCACATAGTTTACGTCATTGAGGCGCTGATGCACCAGGTATGGACCCTCCCAGGCCGCCTGAAGCTTGTTCTGGGTCATTGGGACCAGGACCCACACCTTCTGACCCACTTCATACACCCGCTCTCGAGCGTGTTGGTCGTACCATCGCTTCTGGCTGGCCTGGGCTTGCGCCATATTCTCATGCACCATCTGCGTCATTGACTGCATTTTGTCACGGAGCCGAATGACATACTCCACAACGGACACTTCTGGGGAATTCAGTTCCTCTTCCCAGGATTCCCTTACCAGACCAAGAGGCCCCCGGACTCGTCTGCCATACAGGAGCTCGAAGGGGGAAAACCCCGTTGAGGCCTGTGGTACCTCTCTGTAGGCAAACAGCAGGTGTGAGAGATACCGCTCCCAGTCGCGTCCATGTGACTCAACCAGCATCTTAAGCATCTGCTTAAGTGTACCATTAAATCGCTCACACAAACCATTGGTCTGTGGGTGATAAGCGCTTGATATCAGATGCCGCACCTGCATTTTCTTACAGAGAGCCTCCATTAGACGAGACATGAACTGAGTCCCCTGGTCGGTAAGCATCTCCCTGGGAAATCCTACTCGGGAGAATATGATCAAGAGGGCATCTGCCACCTTATCGGCTCTAACTGAGGACAGAGCCACTGCCTCCGGATACCGGGTAGCATAGTCTACCACAGTAAGGACGAACCGTTTTCCAGAGCTGCTGGGGACGGCCAGAGGCCCGACAATGTCCACAGCGACCCTCTGGAAAGGCTCCTCTATCACCGGCAAAGAGATCAGGGGAGCTTTGGGAGCAGGCCCTGACTTTCCCACTCTTTGACATGTGATACAGGAGCGGCAGTAGTTGGCAACATCTGTCCCCATTTTGGGCCAATAGAAGTGGTGAGACAGCCGGGCCTTGGTTTTGCTAACCCCCAAGTGTCCGGTGAGTGGGATCTCATGGGCAATCCGCAGCAACTCACTCCTAAAGCGGTGAGGCACTACCAGCTGTTTTTCCTTCAGCCACTCTTGTTGGGGGTTACAGGGAATTGTCTCCCGATACAACTTTCCCTGGTCCCAGAATACCCTCTCCTTATCGGTCTCGGAAGAGGGCTTCTCTGCGAGGTCCCTTAACGTCTTTAGACTGGCATCAGTTAGTAGAGCCACCTGAAACTCTTGGCTAGAAGCAGCCAAAAGTGACGTTAAGGTTCCAACCTCACCAGGACCCTCTGGGACCTGCTCTGGGTCCGTAACCAGTTCCGTTATCCCTCTGGGTGAAGAGGTGTCAGCAGGCAAGGTTTCATTTGCGTTCTGGGCACTCTGACTGCGGGTGACAGCACCGATGAAGGCTGTCTCCCCGGGGAATAACCACTCTTCCCCATCAGCCTGACAGGTACTACTGGCTGTGTCACTGTCCGCTGTGACACTGCTCAGCTGCATTTGACCACTGTCCTCGTGGTTCTCATGTCTGCCTCCATCTCTGTCAGCACAGACACTTGCTACCTTGGGGTTGTCCTCAGCCACGTCACCCTGCCGCGTGGCATGGCTGAGTTCCCCTGTACAAACCTCCACTTTATTACCATGCACAACATTTGTAATCACGTTCTGGATATCCGCATTCGGGTCGCATGACTTATCAACAACATTTGCATCACATGATTTAACAACATTTGCATCACATGACTGATCAACAACATTTGTATCACATGACTTTTTGGATTCGGGAGGATCATCAGGGAGAAATTGTGCAACTAATCGCCCCAGATCAGTCCCCAATAAAACATTGGTTGGTAGATGTTCATCCACCCCCACTTCCCTCCACCCTCTCCCAGCACCCCAGTCGAGGGGAATCAGGGCCATTGGGAAGGAGTGGTGGACACCCCCCGCCAAGGCGACAGTCAGGAGTTTTCCCGGGATAAAGTTTTCAGGGGGTACCAGTTCAG